>NC_052508.1:42704417-42756785 GCF_014356525.2 Nilaparvata lugens
TCGGTACAGAACGGTACTCTTATCTAATATACAGTTACTGATAAGTAAGCTTTATCGCTCGGTCGCTAACTATTCCTTTAGCAAATTCTTTCATTTTAAAAGGTAATCACAATTTTTCTCTCTTCTCATGAGATCTATTTGAAAGATTCATCACAACCCCTTCTCGCCTCTTACCCCCTTACTGGCGGCACGTGACACCTCTCTGGTATCCCATCCTCTGGATAGGCAGCAACCCTCCATAGCCTTGCTCGGCCTCCTGCTGTCCATCCGCTCGAATTCTGTCCACCTTTACCGCAACATCTCCATCACCATCCTCTTCCTCATCTTCGGGCAGGTGTGGCTGGAGCTTGGTGCCTTTCTCGAGCACAGTAAACCTCTTACCGGCACTCAACATTTCCTCGACCTCATATGGGCCAGAAAATTCTGGCACTAACTTCGCGGCAAGCTGATTAGCACCCGAGGACAGGTGACACTCCCTCCTGTAGACTAGCTGTCCAGAGTTCACCTTCATCGTCCTCTTTTTCCAATTATAATACCGGTTGGCATTATAATTCTTGTCTCCAATATCTGAAACTACTTTGAGTGTAGTTTCCAGCACCGGCAGTCTTCTAGACTGCACTGCTCGACGATTATCTCCAGCTCCTTGCTGAGAATTATCCTCCTTCTTCCACCTCTGGTACAGCTTTTCCGGACAGTTGAACCTCCAGTGCCCAGCTCGTTTACAGTGCCAGCAAATGAACTTTCCACGGGCTGGAGAAATTTTCCGAGAAATAAATTCCTCTTTTCCAGTCTTCCACACAGCTCCTGAGTCTTCCTGGACTTGAGGAAATTTCTTCTTCTCCTGCTTCTCCAAAGGAATAATTCCAGGTAGCTTCCTTGACCTCCATATGTCAGGCTGGGTCTTCACAGTGACCAGGCTAGAGTTGATGGCTTCTTTTTCCACTTTTGGGGTGGAAATATCGTCTCCAATGTGTGCTTTGACAAGATGAGGATCCCATTCCACTGACCGGGAATAGGGGTCTATTTTCACCCGGTGCTCACAAAGAAACTCCATAACAAGCAGAATATCTGGAGAAAGCCTTTCCATTTTTGTGAGTGTTGTTGATAGGAATATTCTGCCTATTTTCAGGTTGGTTATAACACCACCTTGCAGACGTGCAGCTGCTCCGTCAGTCATAGCAGCGCTGCGCTGCACAGGCTCTTGTTCCACTGCTTCCAAACTATTAAAAGCTTTAGAGCTAATATAGTTGGACTCTTCTCCGGTGTAGAGAAGAGCACTATACTGTCTGTCTCCTATTTTCACTGTAGTGGAGGGACGGCTGTCATCCTGGAGCTCCAGCTCTAGCTGGATTTGAAGCCTTGTTTTAACCACAGCTGTTTTATCAGAAGTCTTCTTCTGCTCTCTCTCACAGGAACAATTTGGTCGTGGCTTCCCGTACTTTGAGCAGAGTGAAACCTCCGGACACTCTGATCTCCAGTGTCCCACCTTCTCGCACTGCCAACACAAGGGGCCTTCCGGAGGTTGTTCACTCTGGCGCTGTGTAGTAGTTGTCTCCTGTCAAGGCTTGGTCTGCTTCCTCACCTCCTCCTGCTTCACAGCTCGTTGTCTCTGTTGAGCACTCTTTTCCTCAAACTTAATCCATTCATATGTCTCGCTAAGTATAGAAAGTCGTTGATGGTGTACACTTCAGCCTCCCTGATGTAGAGCTTGTAGCGTGGTAAAAGATTCTTGTATAAACTGTCTACCTGGCTCCTCTCGGAAAAACCACCTCTTCTTCTCATCAGTGTTAGCAGCTCCTCAACATAGTCGTCTATGAGCTCGCCTTCTCCCTGCCGCCTGTCAAGAATTTCATTCTCAAGATCCTCCTCATAAGTAGGTGGATAGTAACAAGACCAAAAGTCTCTCAGGAAATCGTCCCAGTGTCTCCACTGTTCTCTCCTATTCCTCATCCATAAGGAACATTTCCCCACTAACATTTCAGGTAACGCTGGAAATAACTGTCTGCCAGACAAGCCATATGCTTGTTGCAGCTGCTCGAGCCACTCCATAAAACTTGGAGCATCTCCACTCCCATCATATGAAAGTTGCCACCCTCGAACCTTGTCACACATGGCATCCGGGTCCATACAGGATGTAGCAGGGGCCGCTGGTCTGCTAGGTGATCTCAATACATGCCTAGGCATGTTATTATGCCTCTCTGGCATCTCCGGCCTCACCAGCGCAGGCTCTGCATGGTATAGCGTCTCCGCAGTCGCCTCCTTCTTAAGTAGTGCTGGCCTCTGCGCTCCTTGCCAAAGCACCTCCTCACCATTATCCAAAACGTGGAGCATTGCAACAATCCGCCGTCATTGCTCCAGTAGAGTCCTCCTCAGGCTCGTACTTGTGCCGTCTGTCAGCACTGAGTCGAGTAGTAGATCAAACAAGCCCTGATCATGCACTCTGTACACCCAGGAGTTGCTGGAGTCGCCATCTAACTCTGGAGATGTCTACTTGGGTCTTCCAGTCTGGAACATGCAGTGGCCTCCGCGACTGGTGGACACAGCGCTGCAGCTCCTTCCTCTTCCTGACCAGTGCCAGCTCCGCCACCGATCCTGTTCAGACCGGCAGCCTCCACCATTGTCCTCAGGTGGTTTTTGACAAGAGCTCTCCTGACCTCTGCCATGGTTCCAGTTGTAGGTAGCCCTGCAGTGGCCGAGAATTTCACTGCTTCATCCCTGTGAAGCCTGTGGATCCAGGCCACTCTTGGATCACTGCTGTTGTCTCCTGTATCATCCTTGTCTCCTTCCTCGCCTCTGCGATTATTCTCCTCTCTAGCACTCATCACTATTCTTCTCCTCCTACCTTCAGCCCAATGTTCGTGTGCCAATCTTCTAAGTAGATTTTTGCCCACACCTTCTTCTACCAGAATTCCCAGTGTCGCTCTGGGCTGGCTAGACTCAGTCAGCGACTGGGGTGGGCCTCAGCAGGGGACGGGAGTCTTGATGGGGCGTCCACCAACCACCCTTGTTCGAGTCGGGGGTTGAAACAGGGTCTTGAGCACCTTGGAGAAATGTTTCCCTCTTCTAGGTAAGAGGGGCCATACTTTTGCACTGCCCAAAAGGGTTGGGCGTGGAATGAGAGAAGTAGGAACAATCTGGTAATGGGAGTAACGTTCCTGATTGCCACTAGATGTCCTCCTGCTATTGAGCTCTGGAATAGCAGGGTTTGGGAATCTTGGAACTGATTGCTGGAGTCAGTCACCAGGTCACTAATCTCAGGCACCGGGTGTTTTCCAGGGGTCAGGAACGTACCACGGAGTTAAAGGAAAGGCCTTCCCTGGCCTTTCTTGAGGTCCGCCGGCTATTCAGAAGCGAATTGGTGAGTTACGGGAGCCCGCGCACCAGGCATCGCCACTGGTCACCGCTTCCCAAATCTCGGGTACCAGTAGTTTCCCTGGGGTCAGGAACATACCGCAGGGTTGAAGGAAAGGCCTTCTCTGGCCTTTCTCGAGGTCCTCCTGCTATTCGGAAGTAAATCGGCGAGCTACAGGAGCCTGCGCACTGGGCTGCACCTCTGAATCACCAAGTCCCAACTCTCGGTCACCGGAAGACTCCCTGGGGTCAGGATTGTGCGCAGAGTTGAAGGAAAGGCCTCTCCTGGCCTTTCTCGAGGTCCTCCTGCAATTCGAAGACGAATAAGCAAGTTACAGGAGCCAGCGCACCAGACTTCGCCTCTGGTCACCAGGTCTCAAATCTCGGGCACCGGGTGTCTTTCTGGGGACAGGATTGTGCACAGAGGCAGAGAAGAGGCTTTCCCCAGCCTTCCTCGAGGTCTTCTTTCTATTCGAAGGCGAATCAGCCTGCTATAAGAGCCCGCACACCGGGCTTTATCTCCGGTCTCTGGGTCCCGAATCTCGGGCACCGGGTGTCTTCCTGGGGTCAGGAACATGCTGCAAAGTTAAAGGTAAGGCCTCTTCTGGCTTTTCTCGAGGTCCTCCTGCTATTTGAAGACGAATCAGCAAGTTACAGGAGCCCGTGCACCAGAATTCGCCTATGGTCACTGGGTCCCAAATCCCGAGCACCAGGTGGATCCCTAGGGTCAGGATTGTGCGCGGAGGCTGAGAAAAGGCTTTTCCCAGCCTTTCTCGAGGTCCTCCTGCTATTCGAAGGCGAATCAGCCAGCTATAGGAGCACAGGCACCGGGCTGCACCACTGAATCACCAAGTCTCAATCCTCGAGCACCGGGTGTCTTCCTGGGGACAAGATCGTGCGTGGAGTCGAAGGGAAGGCTTTCTCTGGCCTTTCTCGAGGTCCTCCTGCTATTCGGAAGTAAATCGGCAAGCTACAGGATCCTGCAAGCCAGTCTTCACCGCTGATAACCAAGTCACAGTACTCAAGGACCGGGTGTCTTCCTGGGGACAGGATCGTGCGCGGAGTCAAAGGAAAAGCTTTCCCTGGCCTTCCTCGAGGTCCTCCTGCTATTTGGAAGTAAATCGGCGAGCTACAGGAGCCTGCGCACCGGGCTGCACCTCTGAATCACCAAGTCCCAACTCTCAGTCACCGGAAGACTTTCTGGGGTCAGAAATCGGCGAGCTACAGGAGCCCACGTGCTGGTCTTCACATCTGGTCACCACTCCTCAAATCTCAGGCACCGGGTGTCTCCCCGTTCGAAGGCGAATCAGCCTGCTATAGGAGCCCGCGCACCGGGCTTCACCTCTGGTCTCCGGGTCCCGAATCTCAGGCACCAGGTGTCTCCCTGGGGTCAGGAACGTGCCACAGATTCGAGGGAAAGGCCTCCCCTGGCCTTTCTCAATGTCCGCCTGCTATTTGAAAGCGAATCAGCGAGCTACAGGAGCCTGCGCACCGGGTTGCCCCTCTGAATCACCAAGTCCCAACTCTCAGTCACCGGAAGACTTTCTGGGGTCAGGATCGTGCGCGGAGCTGAAGGAAAGGCCTCTCTTGGCCTTTCTCAAGGTCCTCCTGCTATTCGAAGACGAATCAGCAAGTTACAGGAGCCCGCACACATGACTTTGCCACTGGTATCTGGGTCCCAAATCCCAAGCACCGGGTGGCTTCCTAGGGTCAGGATCGTGCGTGGAGGCGGAGGAAAGGCTTTCCCTAGCCTTCTTCGAGGTCCTCCTGCTATTCGAAGGCAAATCAGCCAGCCATAAGAGCCCACACACCAGGCTGCACCTCTGAATCACCAAGTCCCAATCCTCAAGCTCCAGGTGTCTTCCTGGGGACAAGATCGTGCATGGAGTCTAGGGAAAGGCTTTCCCTGGCCTTTCTCGAGGTCCTCCTGCCATTCGGAAGTGAATCAGCAAGCTACAGGATCCCGCGCGCCGGTCTTCACATCAGTTAACCAAGTCCCAGTTCTCGAGCACCAGGTGTCTTCCTGGGGACAGGATTGTGCATGGAGTCAAAGGAAAGGCTTTCCCTGGCCTTCCTCCAGGTCCTCCAGCTATTCGGAAGTAAATCGGCGAGCTACAGGAGCCCACATGCTGGTCTTCACATCTGGTCACCACTCCCCAAATCTCAGGCACCGGGTGTCTCCCTGGGGTCGGGAACGTGCCACGGAGTCGAGTGAAAGGCCTTCCCTGGCCTTTCTCAAGGTCTGCCGGCTATTCGGAAGCGAATCAGTAAGCTATAGGAGCCCGTGCACCTGGCCTCACTTCTGATCACCAAGTCCTAATCCTTGAGCACCGGGCTTACCTGTCCTTCAGGCCTGACAGGCTTTGCCTGTCCTTCCTCGAGGTCCTCCTGCTATTTGAGGTTACTGCGGTGATGTACCAGGGTACAGTCAGGTTTAAACCAAAACCTAATGTGTCGCTACTGGTTGAAACAGGCTGGTTGCTGCCCAAAGTCGTTGAAAAGGTCAAACAACACTTGCCCAAGTGAGTGCTGAACTGCAGAGCTTCCAGTGTCTTCGATTAACCCCCGTTAACTCCAGACACAACTCCAAGTCATCGAAGGATTCAGAGTACACTCAAAGCACAAGATGTACTATGTTAGTAGTATGAGAGTGCCATATTTGTGAGACTTTTTTATGACTTTTCCCTCCCCCTCCACCCCTCCCCCACACCCATCCTACATACCCCCCACCTCCTCTGCTTCTACCAA
The DNA here is from genome assembly GCF_014356525.2 of Nilaparvata lugens. Lineage (NCBI taxonomy): Eukaryota > Metazoa > Arthropoda > Insecta > Hemiptera > Delphacidae > Nilaparvata > Nilaparvata lugens. The sequence goes on from NC_052508.1 coordinate 42,710,517, forward strand.
ACCTCTCCTGACCCCTCCCCCGCTCTTATGTTTAGCTCTATTTCATTTATAGATAGTCATGCCCAATTACATTCAGTCATGCTCATTAGACATATATCTTTAAACTCTCTAGAGAGTGATCTATGATCTTTTAAATTTTTTATTGGCAATGTCATATAAGCATTTCCAGAGATCATTAGATTTATTAACAATAGCTAATGATTCATCATCATTTGAACAACCATAATGCAAATGTCCGGTTTCTAGTATATTGAGTAATTCAAAAATTTCAGATAAAATTGGAAAGTGGAGATTTCCTGTTTTTGTTAATGCAAGATCGCTCACCTCATCACCCGTTGAAAATTTAATATTCTTAGCAATTAGATCAAATTCATTGAATGAAATTGACATCAAGAGACGAGATAGTTTCTTGAACTTTGAAAAGCTATAACAATCAACCATATTTTCAGTTGAGTGTATGTACAGGTAAAATGTGATAAGAAACTATTTGAATGAACTTGTATCTGCACACTATACTACACACTTCTATGGATAGAATTAGCTTCAACGCATGTGAGATCTTTACAGCTCAACTAACAAAGCGTTACTGAATGATTAAACCTAGACATTGCAGGTACAATGGAAATGAAAACAATCGAGTATACACTAGAAATTTATTTACACAATTCACTACAATTGTTTATCACTTCCTCTTCAATTTTTATTAGTTTACTCACAGACAGTTTATAGGGTCTGTAATAGCATGGATAATCATTTATATCGTTCAAATTCACTGTGTTTTAGAAAATGTCTTTTAGTTGTTTCACCAAATGATAATTTTCATGAGTTGAATGTTTAATTGCAATTTCACAAGCATCATACCAATTTATACACTGTTCTAACCTCATTTTCAATCAACTATCAGCTTGCATCCACTTGCACGGGTCCATGATGAGCGAATAAAGAAACTATACATATGTCGGTACTAATATAGAGAAATTAAATGGCTCCTGTCCCTTCCCACCAATGCAACATATGCGAGCAGTATGATATCTCAATTCTTGCATACAATAAACACATTGAATTTCTTGTCTGTTATAGAAAAAACCATATCTTGCAAAGTTATTCTTTTCTGTATTTGAATAGAATTGACATTTTTTCATGCTAAGCATTCTATTGTTTTTGCACATGAAATTTGGAGACAAGTTCATATTTCTCATTATTAATGAATGATAATGAAGAGCGGCGAAGAGCGCACATTGCCCACTAAGATTGTGATGATGAATTTCACATGCATTATAACACCATGAACTTGTGAAGTAGTTGAAATTTGGTTTCTCAATTTTATCCGGTAAACAGCATACGTTTTTGTGTAACCTTCTAAGAAACTTAGCTTTCTCTGTACCTTTTGTGTAGATTTTATCATATCCCTCAAGATAAGATATCAATAATTCGTTTGTATAAATAAAATGACCATCTTCCCAGCATATTTTGTGATAATTGTTCTCTGCCCATGTTGTTTGCTTACGCAATTTAGCATTCAATTCCGACTTTGCAAATGGAGACTTGAAATGCAACACAACAAAGCTATTTACCTGATCTATGATTCCGATTTCTTTCATGATAATTTGATTAGAATTTCCCTTGAACCAATGCATGTTGACTGTTGTGAATTTTTTACAGGAGAGAGTTTCTTCCTTCTGTTTGATGACAAGCTCTGTTTTCTCCTCCTCCTCCATCGTCCTCCTTTGTCCTCCGTTCTTCTCCTCCTTTGTCCTCCTTTGTTCTCCGTTCTCCATTCTCCTCCTCCTCCTCCTCCTCCTCCTCCTGTGGTTTAGATGTACTACATCTTGATTGATAGTAGAAGAGGTCATCCTCGACGTCAAGATCACACTGTATCCCTATAGATCATGTTTTCTTCTCAGAATTAGAAGACATTATAGGTGTACTACATCTTGAGTCATAGTAGATGCTGTCTTCCTCCTCATCAAGATCACACTGTATCCCGATAGAGCGTGTTTTCTTCTCAGAATTAGAAGTCATTGTAGATGTTAACTGATCAAAGCTAAAACCTCAAATGAGTAAAATTTGAAAAATGCAATACTTATATAGTTCGTGCTCTAACGAGAAATTACTGAACTTCCTCCACCATGGAAGTAAGAGGAGTGTACTCCATGATACAATCACTGATTAAAATGCAATAAGTAGAAGTATTTGGGGGCACAGCTTCCTTAAATTCCATATCTATTCTAATATCTGTGGAGAATTTCAAATGAGAAGATTGATGTGAACAGTCAATTACAATCAGGGGTGTTTTAGTACAAAATGTGTCAAAATCATTCTCTGTTCCAAACTCACTATTGATACTATGGTTATAGTACACTGACGCAAAATCCAAAAACATATGGTACATCAATTTGTTGTTCACCAAGGAGGTTTTCATAAGGAAAATAGTCAGAGTTCAAGTAGAACGTTGCATTCTGAAGATTACAACTATCGAATTCCGAGATTGATTTATTAATTTTATTCTTACGATATGTCTGAAATGCTAAAACAACATACTTTGGTGTGACGAGATGGGATGCAGTTTTTACTGCCCAAGAATGAACAGTGCTATTTTGTAAATTTGGTAATTCTGAAATCTCCCAATGACAAAAGCTCAGCTTCAGCAGTGTATCAGCTTCGAGCAATCACAAAAATATCAACCTCACATGATCTTCTAAAGTAATATAGGGAATTCTCTATTGAAGCTTTGTTATTTTTATATTAACGTTTGTTGCTTCTCTAGACTCGATGCAATTGAGATCTGTTGGTGATCTTAATAATACAAGTTCTTGTTTCAAGTTTAAAATTATTCTTTGAAAGTCTTCAAAAAATGGTAAAACTAATTTAAGAGGTATACAGAATGTAAACTTATTATCTTTTAGTGTATATCCTGCTCTGTCAAACCCAGCCAAGTGATATGTGTTTTCATCAAACATATTTTCCACTAGTATAGCTTTAATTGTTGATGTTAATCCAATTAGTCTTGATTTAGGAATTTGTTGTCCAGCCAATTCATATCGAATTTCATCAAAGAGATTTCCAATGAGGTTACTGGATAATATATACTTAGCTTCTATTGGATCATCCCCAGCCTTCACAGCTGGTTTTGTACACTTCACCTCCCCCTCAATAAATATAAATGATTTGCATGGAAGACTGTACTGATCCATAGAAGCCACATGGATGCGAGCTTCATCTGAGGGTTTAATTTCTTGACCCGAATATACTGTATGAGTATGGAACTGAAATTTAGTAATATCATTATAGAACTCGAGTTGAGATTCAACATAGAGAATTTCACTTATTGCTGCGTCATACATGACGCCAATCTACTATAAATCCCAACTTTTCCAATATTCTTGCACTTTTCGGTGATATAGCACATAGCTTTTTAGGTGTTGACTCTATCACATTCGGGTCTCTAATGAGCTTCTGTGAGCAAATGCTAGTGTGAGGTTTGAAAACAAGGAATCCCATTTCAAGTTCTTCATTTTTCACGAATGTGAAGTCTAATTGTAATTCTATCTCCCCGGAAATCAATAAATGATCCTTCTTGATCGGTTACCTTAGCAATAATGCTTTGAATTCTATGTGTGTTTAAAGGCATATAGATTATCGGATTAGGTGTTTCATTTATCAAATACCCACTAGGTACTCTAGGTGAAAACTCGTATATAATATGTTTCTGTTTGTTATTAGAGTAACTCCCACATGCTATATTGCACTCAACTACAATAGAGTCAATATTTGTTATGCTAACTAAATGCTGAGAATGCTGAATGCACTTGATCTAGATTTTAATGTAATAACAAACCATCTTATATGTTTTTGGTAAAAATACTGGATTACAACTGCTTTGCAAAAAACAAGACCATAAGGTGTCCACATATATTTGTATGTAATGGTTGCATGTGCTCAACATTGTAAAAAATATTCACACATGTTTCTTTTTTCCAATATTTATTCAATTCATAAGGTGGTTGTAAATTACCAATTGGATCAAAATAGTAAACATTTGATCCCCGTTTGTTATAACCAACCCAGTGTGTACCATGTCCAGATTGAGTGTCTAAATTAACAATACAATTCTCATTTTTTAGAATTTTATTAGGTAATGTATCTATCATGTATACACCTCGTAGGGGAATTTGTGATAATTTACTCCATTTTATTAGATCATGACTAGACAATTCACCATCGATATTCATTTTTTCACCTTCTTTGTCTTTCTATGTTTCTAACTCCTTTTTTACTTTTTTCTTTGGGAATAAACTTACACCATATGGTGAGGAGGAGGAGGAGGGGTTGAGGCCAATCAAAATATGACCACTAGTCGAAATTGGGGGGTACGGTTTCAAATAGTAACCTCTACCTTCAATATACCGTTTCAACTGAGCAATAGCTTTTTTCCTTACCGACTTGCTATGAGTTTTCCTAACACTTGTGCTCTTCTTCTTCTTTCTCAAACCACCGCCAAACGCTGCTTTAGCTTTCATCACGTTTGTTACAAGATAACTAAGTGCTTTTTCACTAAGAGATGTTTTTGGATTTTTGAATATCTCCCCATGCAGCATTTGCAAGAGCTCTGTCTGCAATCGCTCGCAACTTATTATCACTATTTTGAGTGTATGCTATATCATGTACCTTACAGGCTCTATCTAATTAATTTATACCTTGATCACCTTTCTTTAACCTTTCATTAACCTTGGTGCCAGGTCCACACCACTGATAGCCAGGGAAATGGGTTTCTGGTGATGCATTAATCAACTTATTTATAATAGTTGATGTAATGTCCCCCACAGTACCTGCTACACCTTTGACAATTTTGCTAGCCGAACTCAAGATTCCTCTCCCTCGTTTCCTAGAAGATAACTTTCTTCTATATAGCATTTTTCATTACCTTTCAACTCAATAGCTGAACATTGACTGAGGTTAATTAATAAAACACTTAACCTCAATCGAGAGACAAAGAAATTGTCTCACTAAGTGCTTTATATATTACTACAAAGTTGGTATGTTTCAATCAATAGGGAATACAATTTTCTATCATCAAGTGTCTTATTAACACACTTGTTAAGTATGTTGTAAGTTTTGTAGGAATTGCAAAGAATTGAACGTTCATCAATCATAAATCTATACCAATGTCTTAGACTAACATCGAGAGAAGAATCTGATGAATTGACACATGATTTGATTTAAGCTATATGTCATCCAGCTTTGCACCCGACGTCTACCAACTGATAAGAGAAAATCTAGAATTGTTTGACACTTCAAATTACCCAGCTGAGCATGAATGCTTCTCTAATGAGAGGAATAAAGTTGTAGGGAAATTTAAGGATGAGGCAGCTTCAATTCCTTTAAAATCTTTTCTGGGATTACAGGCAAAATTGTATTCATATCTTGTAAATAATGAGAAGGAGGAAACTGTAAATAAGTGTGTAGCAAAAGGTGTGAAGACACATGTAAAAAATAGAAAACTTAGTTCTGACTTGTATAAGGAATGGTATAAGGATTGAACAATGCCAACATATAGAAAAATGTAATATGTTGAGATCCTCCAATCATAACATACATCAAATTGAATGCGCAAAGGTTTGTTTAAGCCTGTTCGATGACAAGCACTTTATTGCAGAGAATGGGATTGATACATTACCATTTGGTCACTACAAAATAGCAAACTGATTGCACAGATCAGTGTGTGTGTAACAAGGTAGTGACCAACATATCGAATTCTGTTTCATGCATTTCTTCACACGAATAAGAAGAAGAATGAGTAATATTAGAGCAAAATTAGCAGCAGAGCTTCACTCTGCTGCACGTGTAAATTACCCCACATGTAGATATGAGTTGAAGAATGAGAACAATTTATTTCAATCAGATCTGATTGAGATGGGTAGCTTATCTAAATTCAATAAAGGATATCGTTATATTTTAGTTGTTATTAATTGTCTCACTAAGTATGCTTATTGTATACCTTTAAAGAATAAGACTGCACAAAGTGTTTATAATGCACTCAAACCCATTATTCGTAAGAATAAACATATGCATTTTTTCCAGACAGATGGAGGGAAGGAGTATTTTAATAAGCATGTGAAAGATTTGTTAGATAAGTATAATATCAAGCATTATTCTGTTTTTAATGATAAGAAAGCTAGTATCGCTGAGAGATTTAATTGTACAATAAAATCAAAAATATATCAATCTTTAACTGAACGTGGGAGTAAAAACTGGGTTAATAACTTACAAAATATTGTAGATGATTATAACAATACAGTACACAGTTCCATTGGAATGTGACTTAAAGATGTAACTAGAAAACATTGTAAACACATTTTAGAATCACTAAACTCTGCATTTAATAGACAATTCAAATTAAAAGTGTTGAAACCAAAATATAAGCTAGGTGATATTGAGAGAATTTCTTAAAAGAAACAGATATTTGATAAAAAATATCTAATGAATTGGTCACCCAAATATTTCCGAATTGTGAGCATACATCCCACAAGACCTATCACTTACTCATTAGAAGATCTTAGTGGTGAGATAATACAGGGTAGGTTTTATAAAGAAGAAATTAAAAAAACACATTTGAATGAATCTGAAAGATATGTTTATTTGATAGAAAAAATATTGAGACGAGATAAGGATAAGTTGCTTGTGGAATGGATTGGATTTCTACAACCATCATTCATATATCGAGAGAACTTATTAGAGTAGGATTGTAAATAATCAGAGTAAGATCATATGTTGTAAATAATGTACATGGTATAATTTTATCGATTCACATTTGTTGTAAATAATTAGTGTAAGATCATATGATGTGAATAATATACATTGTATAATTATCTATCCACATTTGTTGTAAATAATTGGAGTAAGATCATATGATGTAAATAATGTACATTGTATAATTATCTATCCACAAATGTTGTAAATAATTTGAGTAAGATCATATAATGTAAATAATGTACATTGTATAATTATCTATCCACATCTGTTGTGGATAATCATTGTATAATTATCTATCCACAAATGTTGTAAATAATTTGAGTAAGATCATATAATGTAAATAATGTACATTGTATAATTATCTATCCACATCTGTTGTGGATAATCATTGTAATATTCTTTACATTGTGTGTGTTTTTTAAATAAAAACAACTTGAATTGAATCTTCACTCATTCATTTCTCATTTTGTCATAGAGAAGTGTGAAGTAGTAGCATGTGGTACATGTCTAGATGTTGGATGGGTGAGTACATGTATGTGTGTCACCTAGAAACACTTCATTAGCGAGTGAACCAGACACATGAAACAGTTTGTTCTGTTTGTATATCTCACTTTCTCAACATGAACAAACTCGTCATTGTAAATTTTGATAAGATAATTGCACAAGAGGAAAAGCCTGTATGGTGTAAGAATGGGGCATTGATACCACATAATGCTAGAATTCTCATTGTGGGCCCATCTGCATGTGGTAAAACAAATTTATTGTTCAACTTTAATTTTTTCAATAATGGATTGAGATTTAAACATATTTATTCAAATACTAAAAGTCAATATCAAGATGAGTACTTGTTTTTAAGAAAAGTCTTTTCAAAAATGAAAGGTATTGAATTTCATGTGAATGATATTCCCGATAGCATTCCAAATCCAAACAATATACCACAATATTCTCTAGTTATATTTGACGATTTACAACTTAGTCACACACCTCAAATAAGGGATTATTTTACTATGGGTAGACATCGTAATATTGATACAGCATATTTAATTCAAAGTTATGGTGCAACACAAAAACATTTCACCAGAGATAATGCAAATATGATTGTTATATTCAAAATTTATCAATTATCACTCAAATTAATACATAGAGACTATGTGGGTGAAGATATTTGCTTCAGAGATTTCAGTAAATTGTGTTCAAGTGTGTGGAATTCTAAGAAGCATAGTTTTCTTAGTATTATGACTGAATGTGTAGCTAATAGTGGAAAATATAGGCAGGGTCTGGATAACTTTATTGACATTCAGTAGAGAGTGAGTAGCAGTGGAAGAATGAGGATGTCTCATAGAAGACAAAACGCTAGCGTTGCTCTAATCGATAAGATTAAGAAATTGAGGAAAGTTATTAGAGACAAACATAGAAGCATTGTGCATTTTGAAAAGCAATCTGACGATTACAGAGAAAAACTTTTTAAACCGATTATCACACCTCTAGTTGAAATGGGGAAAACTAAATCTTCTCACTAATCCGATTGGAGTTTTATACCAAAAAAGGAGGAACAAGAAGAAGAAGAAGAAGAAGAAGATGAAGATGAAGACGAAGAAAGTATGGATCTAGGAGAAAAACATGATGATATTAGTGAAACAATAGAAGTTGCATCACCATCAGCAGCTGAAAGAGATCTAAGCATGAACGATTCAAGTATATTTTATTCAACTGGGCTTGAGAGTGATACAAGCAGCAAAATAAAGAAGATAAAGAATCAAGTGCTTGCACAATATTTGTATACATTTCATAGTGAAAAATTGGATAACTCGATTCCTTATGGAATTTCCTATGATTCTGACCGAAAATTATATTTTATGGGTGAGATGGTTGTTAGCTTTGATAACTACTTCTTTTATATTGATAATGAAAAATTCTGAATTACACATGGTCTATAAGAACTGTTATTTGCCCCAAGACTAAATTCATATCTCTTTGATGAAAAAGATCTAAATAAATACAAGAAGATTTTATCAATAACAAAAGTTCATTTGAATAGAGGAGGATATGTGAAACGTAACACTGGTGTAAAGTCTCGCTTAATTCAAATGCTGTTTCCTGTTAAAAAAGCAAGTAAGAGAGGTTCAGGGTTATTGAAATTTGCAAAAAATACTTCTAGCAATAGAATTTACCAATATTATGACAACTATGATGAATTGGTTCAGAGACTTCATTTATTAAAATCATCAAAACTTGCTGGACATTCGGGCCATGATGTTGAGATTGCATCAATTATAGAGGAATTACGTGAAGGTAAAATTATTGTTCAGTAGCAGAATGAGCATGCACAGATTTGGAGGTAAAAGCGAGAGAGTCACTGTGAAGAAAGAGATTGTATGGAAAAACCAGATCTTGCCAGTTTTAGTGAGAGAATAATCCAAGTAATTAATCAACAAGGTGTTAGTGAATCTCTGCATTCGTATTTAGATTCAAAATTATCTAATATAGTTAAGAATATTGGATTGAATAAGATCAAAAAGGAACACATCTTCAGTACACTACAACAGTTATCTGACAATATCGATAGGGGAGTTAAAGAGAAATCTATCAATTTGGAGAATTCTCTACATGATCTCAAATCAACAACAGAGATATTCAGATCGCACTTGAATGCGATCAACAATAATAAAGTTGACAAGAATTATTTGGATGAGGAATTGAAAGTTATCTCAGACAAGATTAAAAATTTGCAAGTATTAGATAGAAATTTTCTAAATACCAGATTGAAACAGCTTAGCACAGAACTTTTTGAGTAAATGAAACTCATTCATTATCGGTTGATAAGGAATATTTGGATAAAACTGTGCAGGCATTGAATAACATTGTTATAACAAAACAAGAGTTTGAAGATCGATTATCCGCAATGACTAATACAATAAAGACAAATCTTATGAAGGGGATTGAACAATTTGTTTCAAAAACGATTTAAATACATTGCTATCTACATTTAGCAAAACTTATGTATTGAAAAATGATCTGAGTAGTGAAATGCGAGCATTTATTAAGAAAGATGGATTACAAGCTACAGTCAAATCAATTCATGAGGGAATAGCATCTTCAATTAGAAATACTGAGAATGATGAAGTGACAAGATTACAATGTTCACTAATTATCTCACTTTATTTATACATAGAATAGCCTACCAAATAGTTCAGAACTATGCGAAAGTTAGTTTTCATATGAATTGGATTGAGGCAAAACAGCATAATTTGACAGAAGATCAAGTAGGTGATTTAATTACCGATAAAATGGGTTTAAGTATCTATGGGAATGTTCTAAAACCCTCAAGTTAGAATCACATCAATCTTTAACAGATTTCACTATGCAAATTGCTTGGGAGAAATTGCATGAGAAATAGATAGCTATATTCTATTTCAATGTGAGAGAGAGTTCTCTACATCACAACCATTTTTTCCAAGGTGAAACAAGATTATGCACAAAATGTGCTAATGGTCAAATTTGAGATGAATCACAGCAGAGATGCATTCGTCCTTGTGAGCTCTGTAAAGTAAAATTGCAAACGTGCTAATGATCGAGTATTGAATTAGGCCGGAACCGCATTCGTCCTTGTAAGGTCTCTGAACTGAAATTTTGAAACGTGTTAATCTTTGAGCGAGAGGAGAATTGGTGCGTAATGATAACATCCAAGGTCATCTCACAGGAAGCTTGTATATGATTGTAATTAGTATATCCTTATCTATAAACATTGCTACATTGTGCTGTGAGATGAGTGGAAACTGCAACAAGAAATGACACACTTTAATATGTCAATTTTCAATGAACTTTCATTGGAGATATATCCCATCAAAGTATTACATAATGTTTTTCAGTTTGATTGGTTCTATGTTTAGAATGTAAGATTTGGTGAGGATGATTTAATTTATATCAATATAGATTCAAATGACAACTTTGAATTCACTATTATTCTTCCAAAAGAATATTCAACTGTGCTGAATACACACAACATAAAGAGTTTTAAAAGCAAAAGATGGGATTTGAATGTTACTGCTGGACGTGTATTCTTGGAAGAATGGTAAAATCTCATCCTAGTTGTCAAGTAAATCTAGAATTTATGACAGTTCTGTCAGTAGATTGCCTCTCAGTAGGTATGATTAGAGAGCGCTAGACCAATTTTTTGCTCAAAATCCCCCTCCCCCCTCTCGCCCCTCTCCCATCCCACCTTCCACCGCCCACCCCCCACTTGGTGGGGGGTGTTCTAAAAATAGATTTTCCCTTCCCCTTTCCCAGTGAAGACGAGGGGGCTCTCTCTCTCAAAATAGATTTTTCCCTTCCCCTGCTCCAGTGGTGATGAGGGGGATGAAGAAAGAGAAAGAGATATATCTCTCTCACTCTCTCTCTCAAAATAGATTTTTCCCTTCCCCTGCTCCAGTGGTGATGAGGGGGATGAAGGAAGAGAAAGAGATATATCTCTCTCACTCTCTCTCTCAAAATAGATTATTCCCTTCCCCTGCACAAGTAGTGATGAGGGGGATGAAGAAGGAAAGATATCTCTCTCTCTCAAATAGATTTTCCCTTCCCCTTCCCCAGTATAGATGAGGGAGATGAAGAAAGTGAGGGGAAAAAAATTTCCCTTTGAGGGGAAAAATTCCCTCTCTACATCTATACTGGCAGATTAAAGTGAATTGAGAAATTCCCTATCACTCTCTACATCTATTGCTGTACTGACAGATTGAAAGGAAAGGATCCTGTTTTTGCAGTAATCCTATATTAACAGTCAAAATGTTGTTAATATTTCCCCATTCTTTTTCAATTGTTTTTTCTATTGGCGCTCTGGAGAGGGCATCAACTAATTGTAATGATTTTCCAGGCTTATATACAATTTTAAAGTCGTATTAGTAGAGGGAAGTTGAGAGCACTAGACCACTTTTTTTCTTGAAATCCCCCTTCCCCCTCTCCACCCTCTTACTGTCAGATTAAAGTGAATTGAGAAATTCCCTATCTCTCTCTACATCTAATGCTATACTGTCAGATTAAAGTGAATTAAGAAATTCCTCTCTCTCTCTCACACACATCTAATGCTATACTGTCAGATTAAAGTGAATCCATATCTCTACAGAGAGGTCAATGATCTAAGTTCTTTTACATTTTTTATCTGCAATATCGTACAAGCATTTCCAAAGTTCATCGCAATTTTTAACAACAGATAATGGTGAATCATTTGTACAATCATAATGTAGATGTCCACTGTCTAGTATATCGAGTAATTTGAATATCTCAGATAAAATTGGAAAGTGCACATTTTCTGTTATTGTTAACGGTAAATCAGCATCTTGACATCCTGTTGAAAATTTAATATTCTTCGCAATTGAATCAAATTTGTTAAATGAAATTGCCATCAAGAGATGAGTTAATTTTTTGAATTTTGAAAAACCATAACACTGCATGTTAATGCCCTCCCAGATGTTTGGCATGTGTCTCTGTTCTATAAATTGACAACATGCACGTGCTGTACTTATTACCATCAACAGATGCTTGAAGGGGGTCGTGTCTCACTTGTATAAAAAAGATCACACCACACACGCTGGTGTTGTCAGGTCTAGCTCTGACCAGCTACTAAACTAAAAAGTGAGTGGGATATTGGAATGAAAAATCATTTGAACACAGAAAAAGTTTATTTACACATTTCACCACAACTATTCATAATTTCATCTTCAATTTTAATTAACTTATCTATACACAAATTATGAGAATGATAATAACATAGATAGTCTCTTATGTCATTTAAATTAACCGTGCTTAGAAAAATGTCTTTTAATTGTTTCGCCAAACTATAATTTTTACGAGTTGATTTCCTAATTGCACTTTCACACTCATCATACCAATCAATACAGTTTTTTAACCTCACTTCCAACTTGTTGTCAGCAGCCAACCACTTTCTCAGATCAATGATAAGCGAATGAACAAAACTAAGTGTAGGCTGGGACTATTATAGAGTAATTAAGTGGTCTCTCTTCATTAATTGTAGATAGGCAACGTGTACATGCTTTATGCAGTCTCAATGCATGCATGCAATAAACACACTGAATCTCTTTTCCATTGTAGAAGAATCCATAACCAGCAAAGTTTCTTATCTGCGAATTCATGTACATTGCGGCCATTTTCATACTTTGCATTCGATTGTTTTCACACATGAAATTATTTGTTTGATACATATTTTTAAACAACAAAGAATTATAATGTTGAACACTGAACAAAGCACACCGTCCATCTGGTATTTTTTTATGAATGTTACACACAGCATAACACCATGAACTAGTGAAAAAGCTGAAATCGGGTTTTGCAAAATCCTCTGGTATACATTGGACATTAGTATGCAATCTTCTTGAAAACTTTGCTTTCTCAGTTCCCTTTGTCAAAATTTTTTCATAACCTACAAGGTAATCACATATTAATGAGTCAGTGTATTCTAAATCTCCATCTTCCCATTTTATTTTATGATAGTGACATTCTAACCATGTTACATCGTTATACAATTTTGCACTCAATTCTGTCTTTGCGAATGGTGATTTGAAATGGTTCTATAAGAATGAATCATCCGAATCAGAGGAGGTTTTGGGGGCGATATTGAAGATTGATATCACTGATCATTTTGGAACATCCCTCTGTTTGGGATTCAGGGGCCGCATTTGTGAACCAAATGAGAATAATGTTTTTGAAAAAATAAATTATAGAAAACTTAATGATGATTTAAAAACCGAAACATGGAATGATATAGTAAACTACACAGACATAGAGAGTTTGACTGGTAAATTTATTGACAAACTTAATAACCATATAACAAATTCAAAAACTAAAGTCAATCTGAAGCATAAACTGAAACCACTAAAAAACTGGATTAGCATTGGTTTGGTTAACTGTATAAGGAAGAGAGATAAAATGTCTAAAAACGTGGCAAGACAGCCTTTCAATCTTGAACTGAAAATTGAATACAATAGGTATAGGAATGTTTTAAGAAATCTAATAAAAGAAGCAAAACAAAATTACTTTAAAAATAAGATAACAGAAAATAAATCCAACAGTAGAAAACTCTAGAATTGTATAAATGAATTACTGGATACGAAGAAAAAAAATTCTGATATTAAAATTGAACCTATAACATTAAATAAGTATTTTTCTGAAGTCGGCAAAACATATGCTGAAAAGTTACAAGAAAATATAATTATAGATAATACAACTGATCGTCGTGTTCCCAGTCTTCCAAATTGTTTGTTCTGGTTCCCCACAAATGAACAGGAAATAATAAACACTATAAACTCGTTGAAAAGTGACTCCTCCCCTGGCATTGATGGAATTAGTAGTGTATGTTTGAAAAAGATATCAGAATACATAGCAAAACCTCTGGCTTTCATTATTAATGAATGTTTCGAGCATGGGCACTTTCCAAAGGAGTTCAAGATTGCAAGAGTTGTTCCACTTCATAAGGCTGGCAATATGAATGACCCTTCAAACTATCGACCCATAAGCCTGCTTTCCAATTTATCAAAGATTATGGAGAAGATAATAAAAAAAAGAATAATAAGCTATTTGGAAAAATTTAAAATACTCCATAAAAATCAATATGGCTTTCAGGCTGGTAAAAACACTCAGGACGCCATATCACATTTAATATCAATAGTAACGGATAATTTTGTTAATAGAAAGAAAACACTCACTGTATTCCTAGACTTGTCCAAAGCATTCGACACAATACCACATAGAAAATTGTTGAAAAAGCAAGAAAATATAGGAATTCGAGACAAACAATTGCAATTATTTGAAAATTATCTAAAAAACAGAGCACAGGTCATTACTGTTGGAAATAAATCTCATCAAATTAGCTTAACAGATTATGGAGTACCACAGGGAACTGTACTTTCCCCAATATTATTTCTCATCTATGTCAATGATCTACTCAGGTTCAGCAATGAAGAGAGAACTCTAATTTCATTTGCAGATGATACCACAGTAACTTTTACGGGTGGGTCATGGAAGGAGGTGAATGACCTAGCAGTGGAGGGACTGAAGGTTATCAAATCCTGGTTAGATAATAACACCTTGACACTTAACTATAAAAAAAGTAATTTCATAACCTTCTCACCAAACATCAGTACTCAACCCACAAATATAAACCTACAAATACATGCCTCATCCTGTGTTTCGTCCACATCTACCCCGTGCCGGTGTCCATTGCTGGGAGAAACTGACCATGCTAAATACCTTGGAGTTATAATTGATGCACATCTAAGATGGAACTATCACATTGATGATAAATGTAAGAAGTTGAAATACTTGATTTACAGATTCCATAGAATCAGTTTAATAAACAATAAGAGTATTGCAAAATTGCTATATACTGCACATGTTCAGTCCATCTTGCAGTATGGATTACTGGCTTGGGGTGGTGCGGCAAACTGTTACATAAATGGGTTATTTCTGGTGCAGAAGTATATAATAAGAGCAGCTCTTGGAAAACAAGACGTTTCCTGAGTGCTGAATTGTTCATAACATTTGATGTTTTGCAATTAAAAAAATTAAGAGTTTAATTCAACATGTAAAAAGAAAAAATATTGAAATTACTATTCGTGAAACTCCATATAATCTCAGAAATCAGACAGTTGAACAGGACAGAATTGACCTAGAAATTTGTAGGCATCAATTAAATTTTAGAGTAAATAAAATCTTACAAACAGTTCCTGATAATATTATTAAAATTAGCTGTGATAAACATAAGGCTAGTGAATTTCACGACTGGATAAAGGCATATGAGCCCACTTGGTGAGCCCACTTGTGTGTGTTTGTCAAATCGCGTGTATAGAGTTTTTGAAATCTCCGTTAGTCTTTTTTTTCTTGTTTTGTTTCACTTGACTTTCATCTGTTTTTCTGCAGTTTCATCTCCACATCCAAAATCATACGTCTAAAATCACACTGCTGTATGATAAAAAAGCAACTCGTATCCGTGCTCAGTTTTTTCTTTGCAGGTACTATATTGTTTCCGAAGTGTATTGATTTTTAGTTTAAAATGTTGAAAACATTATTTTTGTATTATATCATATTGTATCATGTTTTACTGCATACTGCTTGTTGTTTTGTACTTTTGGAAATAAATAAATTTCAAATTTTAAATTTCAATTCCAATACAATATAATCATTAAACTGATCAATTATGCCAAGTTCTTTCACAATAATTCGATTACAATCTTGTTTAAACCAGTGAAGATCAACTGTAGCAATTTTTGTACTCGCTTGCTCATCCACTTCTTTCTGTTTGGCGGGCTCATCGAATCCTCAGTCTTTCTCCCCCTCCTCCTCCCGTTTCTGCCCCTCCACCACCTCCTGTGGCTTCTGGATCGGTGTACTGCACATTGGTTCATAATAGAAACTATCAGAATCAAGATCGCACTGGATACCAATAGACTGAGTTTGCACTTTGTTCTCACTCTCCAAAATATCAGAACACAAAGAATAGGACATTTTAGATGTTACCTGTTCAAAGGTGAAACTGATAATGAACCAAATTTGTCAGAGTGCACACCTTATATAATATTGCACGCAGTGCACTCTATCAATAAAATTACTGAACTTCTTTCACCATGCTCGTCAGAGGTGTGTACTCCATCACACGATCGCTAATTAAAACACAATAGGCGGAAGTATTTGCAGGTACTGCACTATTAAATTCATTTCAATACGAACATCTGTCGAAGATTTCAAATGACTTGTTTGGTGTGATCAGTCCACAACAACCAGCGGTGTTGAATCACAAAACATTTTAAAGTCAATTTCTGTTCTGAGTTCGCTATTGATTGAATGATTATAATACGAGGGCGCGAAATCCAAAAACATCCGGTGTAATAGTTCCTTTTTACCTAGTAGATTTTCATATGGATAATACTTGCTGTTCAAATATACTTTAACATTGTAAATACCACAGCTATCGAAATTAGATATTGATTTTTTAATTTTATTCTTACGATCAGTTTGAAATGCAATTATAATGTATTTTGGACTATCAAAAATCGATGTGGTGCAGACTGCCCAAGAATGGTTAAGTGAATTTTGCAAATTTGGTAATTCACGAATTTCCCAATGCCAGAAACCTGATTTCAGTGGAGTGTCAGCATCGAGCAGTCTCAAAAATTTCAGTCTTACATGATCTTCTAAAGTTATGTAGGGAATTCTCCATTGCAGTTTTGTAATTTTCACACTAACACTTGTTCCAGTTGCAGACTCAACACAATTTAGGTCTGTCAGTGACCTCAATAAGACGAGTTCCTGTATCAAATTTAAAATTATTCTTTGAAAATCTTCAAAAAACGGGAGGATTAATTTCAGCGGTACACAGAAAGTGAATTTATTATCTGTTAGCTCATATCCTGCTCTGTCAAAACCAGCCAAGTGATATGTGTTTTTATTGAGCGTATTCTTCACTAGTATAGCTTTAATTGTGGATGTTAATCCAATCAATCTTGATTTAGAAATTTGCTGACCTGCTAATTCATATCGTATTTCGTCAAAAAGGTTGCCGATTATGTTACTGCTTAATTTATAGTCTGCCACAACTGGTGGATCAGCCAGCTCTGTTCCCGGTTTTGTACAGCTAACTATTCCCTCAATAAATATTAATGATTTGCAAGGTAAAGAATAGACATCTAAAGAATTTATACCAATACGTGCCTCGTCAGAGTTTTTTATTTCTTGTCCCGAATAAACTGTATGAGTGTGAAATTGGAATTTGGTTATATCATTATAAAACTGAAGCTCTGTCTCCACGTCCAGAATTACACTAATTGCGGCTCCTCCTCCTAACATTCCGCCAATCAACTATAAAACCTAACTTTTCTAATATTCTTACACTTTTAGCTGACAAAGCACATTTGTTTTTAGGTGTTGACAATCTCACGTTTCTCTCTCTAATGACATTGTGTGTACACGCCTTATTCGAACATGGATTGAAAACAAGATAACCCATTAGGTTTACTTTTGTTTTTCACGTATGTGCAACCTAATTGTAATTGTATCTCCACAGAAATCAATAAACGATCCGTTCTGGTCTGATACCTTTACATTAATAGTTTGAATTCGATGAGTATTCAAAGGTACATAAATAATTGGTGATGATACTTCATTTATTAAATAGCCGCTAGGAACCTTTGGCAAAAATTCGTAGATTATATGTTTTTGTTTTCTGTCAGAGTAACTACCACATGCTAAATTACACTCGAGTACAATACTACCGATGCTTGTTATGTTAACAAAATGCTGGGAATAATTCCATTTATTTGGTTGCAAAACAACATTATCAAAACCAAGTATCTTACCAATCAAATCAGTACGTGTTAAATTAATAGCTTTATCAGAATGAATTCCAATCTTCATAGTATTTGTGTTTGCACATATAATAAGTTTATTTTTCTTCTCATCAATATTCAATTTATTCTTTAAAGATTTTATAATATCCTCATCTTCATATGCACCCGTATCCAGCTCAATCAATCTATCACTATATTTGAAGCTGGAATTTGTTCCTTTGTTAACGTTTGCAATACTATTGTAACTACAAAAATTAATCAATCCAATTCCCCATTCACGATTTTTATCCAATTCTATAATTTCTTGTAAATGTTCGTAGAGGTTACTTGTGTTAGATCTTAATGTAATAACAACCATCTTGTAATGTGTGTTCAGCACAAACACTTAATTACAACTGATTTGCAAGAAACAATAACGTAAGATGACCACAAAAATAACTATTTGATGGTTGCATGTGCTCTACATTATAAAATATATTTACTCCAATTTTTTTTTCCAATATTTGTCCAATTCATATGGTGGTTGTAAATTTCCAATTGGATCAAAATACCAAACATTGGAGCCAACTTTTTTATATGCAACCCAATGTGTGCCATCCTCGCTTTCCCTCGCTAAATTCACAATGCCATTCTCGTTTTTCAGAAGTTTTTTGGGTAATGCATCTAGCATATAATACCTCTTAGCCGAATCTGTAATAATTTCTACCAATCAATCAAATCATAATTACTCAATTCTCCTTCAATATTCATGTCTTCTTCTTCTTCTTCTTCTTCTTCTTCTTCCTACTCTTCTTTGTTGTTCTATGTTTCTTAACTTGTTTTTGGGGGAATAATCTCACTCCATATGATGATGGCGGTGATGGTAAAGAGGGTGGGATTAAAACTCTCCCCCCACTAATTTCAGGAAAAGGTTTCAAAAAATACCCTTTTCCTGCAATATGTTTTTTCAACTGAGCTATAGCTTTGCGTTTAATATCATTACTATAACTTCTCCTCTCATTCTTCCTCCTCTTCTTTCTCAAAGACCCACCAAACGCTGCTTTAGCTTTCATGATCTTTGTAACAAGATAGCTAAGTGCTTTCTTGGCAAGGGGTGTTTGTGGATTTTTGAATATGTCCCACGCTGTGTTCGCTAGAGCTCTGTCGGCTATCGCTCGAGTTTTATTATCGCTATTTTGTGTATACGCTATATCATGTACCTTACAGGCTCTATCTAATGAATTTATACCTTGATCACCTCTCTTTAACCTTTCATTAACCTTTGTGCCCGGCCCGCGATACTGGTATCCATATTTCATTTTGTTGATTGTCAATGAGCTTATTTAGAATAGTGGATGTTACATTACCTGCCAAACCCATCACACCCTTAAAAACTTTTGCTACTGAACTCAAGATTCCTCTACCTCATTTCCTCGAACTTTGCTTTCTCCTACATACCATTTTCTTACCTTTCAACTCAATGTTTGAACATTAACTGAAGTTAATTAATTAATCATTACACCAACTTAATCAAAAGAAAATTGAATTGGTTTAATTTTCAATCGAGTTGGAAATGAATTCACACACTATCAGATTGCTATGTGCTTATAACATTGTTTGAATGATAAGAATATCATTTCAAATAACAAATCTGAAAAGGTGAACACAATTTGAAAGGGGGGAATGATGTCATCGCACCCGCCCATATCTGTAGGAACAGTGCCAAAACAGATGTGGGAGGGAGTGATGCATCAATTCACTGAAGCCGCTTGGCTGTATGTGTGTGTGTGTGTGTGTGTGCATGTGTGTCTGTGTGTGTGTGTAGTAGTAAAGACGTTTGCCTCTGTGCATGCTCACAACAAACTATAAAAGGAGAGCTCAGCTTCTTTACATATCATTCACAACAGAGTGCAAGCAGATGAAAGGTGAACCATTCTTCTTCTGTGTTTCTACTATTCATAGTGAACTTATCAACAACAAGTGTAAACAGGTAAGAATTGAAAACAATTTTTTATCAAATATGTACACAATTTATTATTAATCACTACAATATTTACATTATATACTACTACTTGTAAAGCATCTCACCATAACATGGTATGAGAAGAAGATTGTTAAATTTTAACAATCTTAATGTCAGTCCATGTAGCGGTGACATGCTTCACCACTATTCCTAAATTTTACAATTAGCATTAAATTTAATAACTTTTGCAGGAAAAATTATGGATGAAAATCTCTGAGGTAGATATACCTCAGAGATTTTCTTTGTGGATGAAATGTTTATTTTTAATATTATCCGTCTCCCATGGTGGTTTGTTTCCTCATGAGCCGAGATGATGCTGTGCGGCACATCTTCTGCCAGCTCGTGGAGAGGCATCCACGGTTTAGCTGTGGGTCTATTAATGATTGCAACAAAGTCCATCTCATCCTCCTCCCCTCGCTGCACCTCCTCTAGTAGTGGATCCATGGAGGAGTTGTCCTCCATTCCAGCACATTTCCGTTGAAAAATATTTGATTAGTGTCTTATTTGTTTCAGATTATCATCAAATCAGATTCGTCAAATCATACTAGAGAACTTGATCAATAGATTCACTACACAATCTCAAAGTGAGTAATAATTTATACATGAGCGATTACTTTAAACAATAATATCTCATAATTCAATTCCATCTCTAATCAGTTCAAATAATATTTCCTTGCTATCAAATAATTTATGCATGATCGATTACTTTAACACTAATATCTTGTAATTCCATCTCTAATCAGTTCAAATAATATTTCTTTGCTATCAAATAATTTATGCATGATCAATTACTTTAAACAATAATATCTCGTAATTCCAACTCTAATCAGTTCAAATAATATTTCCTTGCTATCAAATAATTTATGCATGATTGATTACTTCAAACAATAATATCTTGTAATTCAATCTCTAATCAGTTCAAATAATATTCCCTTGCTATCAAATAATAATAATCAAAGGCTTGTATGTGTACAGATTTTTTCCATGATCGATTGTTAAAAAAAAAAATCTGTACACATACAAGTTAATAATATTTGTTGAAACTAACCTTTGTTTGTGAGAAGATTAACTCATCCTCGTCCCCGCTAACCTCAGGCTCGTCAAATGCCAACCTCCTCCTCCCCTGCTTCTGCTTGTTCTTGTTGCTCAGCGTAGTTAGCACCGCACGCCACGGTGCCCAGATAGCAGGTGGAGCCAAGCATTGAACTGGACTGTCACCCAGCACGATCTCACCTGGCGATGGTGGTTCCACGGTGAGCAGAGAAGGAGCAGGTGCAGCAGCGGACGCCTCGGCAGCGAGGGCAGCTTTCTGTTGCCAGTAGTTAGGATACGCTCATGTGGTGGTGGGCTATCTGGGAGGATGAATGATGATGATGATGATGGCGAACTCATCTTGTATGATAGTGAAGTATGAAGTACACTCGAATCTGACTCTGATGTGAATGACAATTTTCCTCTCATTACATCTGTTTATATAGCATGCATTTCTCTCTCTGTTCCAGGCTCATGTGAGTGAGAGCCACACATGCTACAACAAAAAAATTCAAATTTCTCCCCTAGGACTTGGCAGGGAACAAAACATGCTGCTATATCCTCCCACATCGTTATCAACATCATTCAGATTTGTAAGTATTCTCTCCTATCATAAAAAACTGTTACAATCACTCAAACATTCTATATTTTTGAATAGCATCCTTGTGCGAGTGAGACCCACATGTGTTAGAAGACGAAAAAAAAAATTCTCCCCTAGGACTCAGCATGGGGCAGTGGCTGCTGAGTGAGAGCCACACCTGCTAGAAGGTGAAAAAAAAATTCTCCTCTATGTCCCAGCATGGGGCCCGTTACAATCACTCAAACATTCTATATTTTTGAATAGCATCCCGCCTCTCGTGATGCTTATTGATTTCTAATATTATCAGCTGAATATTTCATTGTTTTCACAGCATTTTCTCACCTCACAACTCGGCTTACAACGTCATAAGCAGTTGAGCTCTCGTCAAGGCAACATACCTGAGAGGTTAGCACACAATTCGAAAAGGAAGCATAGCCGGATAGTCATCTATAGCTGGACATCTATAGCCGAGGAGATACCTGTCATTCACACAGCATCAACCAACACATGTAAGTACATTTTTACTTTGATTTTATCCTCAGAGGAGAGGAAAATTGTCATCAGAGGACAATTTTTGTCCTCAGAGGACAATTTTTGTCATCGGAGGACAATTTTTGTCCTTGGAGGGGAGGATTTTTGCCCTCGGAGGACAATTTTTGTCCTCGGAGGATAGGATTTTTGTTCGGAGGGGAGGATTTTTGTCCTCGGAGGGGAGGATTTTTGTCCTCGGAGGACAAAAAACCTTCTACAGCATACTGCATGCATGCGATTTTAGCTTATCTTTACGATATGCTTTATCTGGATAATCTTCTCCTCCCGCTTCTTTCTCGCACTCTTCATATAAACAAAACGGTAAATGTATTACTATTTCAAATGGATTTTTGATAATATATTTGCAATAGACACATTGCAGATAGTGATTTTTATGTAAGAAATAACCATTTCTCGCAAAATAGTCTGCTTTATCAGATAATGATTTACAATAGTCACAGTGTAGATGACAATGTTGATTTTCAAAATACTCTCCTTGAACGGATGAATCTTCCACACGATTAAAAGTTAAATATCTTTCTTCATATTGACGTAGAATATTATTATCGAAATTCTCCTCTTCAATTGTTATATTATCTTTCCTTCTCAATGCACAGTTCGGACTGTACCTTGCATGTTCTATTGCTGGTGTGTCACTTTCTTCCCATTTTCCCAAATAAATTGAACAAAATACACATTGCACAATGTCCGGTACACATGCGAATATAAATCCCTCTTTTGCCATGTTTTCCACCGACAAATGCTGAGAAGATTTCGTCCATCTTTTATCAAAAGTTAATAATCTTAATCTTTCATGCAACATTATGTGTTGTTGAAATAACATTTCCACACAGCGTTCTTCTACCAATTCTAATTCACAACTGATTCAAAAACATGCAGTTGTACTCTATCACTCTAATTCTATATCATCCTGATCGTTATTCTTTCGTTTTTTAGAAGCTAACATCATCAACATCATCATGCCGAGGGAACGAAAACGGTCGAAAACGAGGGAACGGTCCACCATCGTAGAACATCGAGGATCCCGAGGAAATTAGCATCAAGAACATGCTCAAGAGATTGAAACGATGCGTTTTCGACATGATTAGGAAGCACGTGGCACGGCATAATGGCAATGTAAAATGGTTCATTGTCTTGAATGTTTTATTGTATAAATTAGTGGTGATGGATGATGGGGTTAGCGAGTTTGTCTAATCTCTCATCAATCTTCATAGTTACTTCAACAAAGCGCTGAACATGCTTGAGTATTATGAAGATTTTAATGATCATTTCATGTTGGCTATAAGAAAAATCCTGTCATCTTTTGAGAACTTTGTTCGACATGGCAGCGGTTGGGTGTTGAAAAAAATTGACTCACTGGATGTGAATGTGATTAAATTTAATCCAATATTCACATCCAGTTTCATTCAAACACCCCAGTTTCTTAAAAACAAAAAATGTATTATAAATGTCAAAAATCTGTCTGACGAAAAATGCTTTTTATGGTCAGTGCTCGCATATTTCCATCAGAAACCAAGGAACTCACACTTGACTGTAAAGTATTTGAGCAAGTTTGCTCACACACTTGATATGCGAGGTGTAAATTTTCCGGTGATGACACATGATATCAAGAAATTTGAAATACTGAATCCGGATATTGCAATTCACTCATCGCGTATGACAACAAAAAGTTTTTCCCCTACCGCACAAGCATTTTCCGCACTCGTAAGCACGAAATTAATCTTTTAATGCTGAAAGCCGATGCAGGAAAAACACATTTTTGTTTAATTGATACCGCGAACAGGAAAAACAGATTATCGCGTCTTCTCTCTCACCTTTCAAAACACAACAGTCAAGTACACATTTGTAATTTCTGTTTTCATAGATTTATATCGAACAAATCTGAAAATTGTGATGGCAAAGCAAATTTGATGAAACATGAACAGATTTGTTCCAAGTTTGAATCACAGTGTGTTTCATATCCTAAATGCGGAGACACAATTAAATTTAAGAAACTAGTCGCCACGTTGAAGAAAAAGTATACCATTTACATGGATTTAGAAACTTACGTTGTTGATATCGATAATAATGATGATGATGAATCTGATTCCGATGAAATCACTCATAGCTATACAAAGAAAACAGCACGACATATTCCCTGCGGATATTGTTTTGTTGTTATCGATGTGAACGGGGAAATCGCTTACAGACCTGTACTCCATAGATCGAGTAGTTTAGATGAAAAAATCATGGAGAAATTTCTTCAGGAAATTACAGATCTCGGCGACATTTTGTATAAGGATATGAAACGTGAAATTCCGATGCAACATTTATCCGTGGGCTTTGCGCTGAACAGTTCTTAGACACCGATATTAAATGTCGTCACCACGCGCATGAAACTGGAAATTACCTATGTGCGGCGCACATTTCTTGTAATTTATCAGCTCGTACTCCAGAGTACATTTCGTGTTATTTTCACAATTTCTCCAGGTTGGATTCACATTTCATTCTGAAAGCACTTGGTAAATGCAAAAAAGAAATTTCCTGCATCACAAATACGTCAGAGAGATTTTTGACACTTTCAGTAGGCAAAATTAAATTTTTAGATTTCTACAAGTTTATAAGCGAATCCTTGGAAGTATTGGTGCGTAATTTGGTAGAAAGTACAGACATGGAAAAGAAGCTCGAACGTTTATTTTCAGTGTTTCATGACCCGCCACGCGAACACAGACATCTCTTGTTGAAAAAAGAAATATATCCTTACTCATACATGAGTTGTCCCGAAAAATTCACGGAAACATCACTTCCTCCCATCGAATGTTTTCATAATGATTTAACTGATACACCTCTGTCTCGCGAAGAATATGAGCATGCACAAAGAGTGTTCTCAACATTCAAACTGAAATTGCTCAGTGAATATCACGATTTCTATTTATGTTTGGATGTGTTGCTATTAGCAGAAGTTTTTGAATCTATGAGGTCTACACTTTTTAGCTCATATGGCCTTGATGTCACTCATTTTGTTTCCCTCGCACACTTCACCTGGAATTGTATGTTGAAGTACACTAAAGTTGATCTAGAGTTGATTACACATCCTGACATGCATCTCATGTTTGAGGCAGTGATGAGGGGCGGGGCTCCATTTATCGGTAAACGTTATTGTGAGGCAAATAACAAACATCTACCTGAGACATACAACCCCTCAAAACCGAGTAATTATCTCCTTCATATTGATGCAAACAGTTTATACTCGGAAGCCATGAGTCGAAACTTACCTGTTGGAAATTTCAAATTCCTCACAGAGGAAGAAATTTCCAAGCTTGATTTCACAAATTTGGACAGCAATTCAGAAACTGGATATGTAATAGAATGCGATCCCTTGTATCCGAAAGAGTTACATGATAAGCATGCCAGTTTCCCACTCGCGCCTCTCCACCAAACACCTCCACACAAATTGCTGTCAAACTATCAAACAAATGAGAATGGTCAAACTGGAACCAAAAAGCTCATGAACACACTTTTTGACCGTGAAAAGTACATTGTCCACTACCTCAATTTAAAACTCTACCTTCAGCTCGGTTTGCAATTAATGAAAGTACATCACGTAATTAGCTTTTCCCAATCTCCCTGGCTGAAAAGCCAAATCGACTTCAATATCTGCAATAGACAGAACGCGAAAAATAAATTTGAAATATCCTTCTTCAAGGCCAGTTGCAATCTCATCTTTGGCAAGACTATTCAATCAGTTCGTAAGCATATCAATGTTGAAATTATCACAGATGAAAAATGGTTAGATAAGTACATTTCAAATCCGTTATGCAAACGCTGGCAAAAAATTAGTCCGAACGTGATCGCAGTTTTCTCTCGTAAGTTGGAACTATGAATGAACAAGCCTGTCTACTCCGGGTTTTCCGTACTGGAGTTGAGTAAATTCCATATGTACGATTTTTTCTATTGTAAATTACAAAAAATTATACCGTGGGATTGCGTAGAACTCTGTATGACCGATACCGATAGTTTTCTTTTAAATGTAAAAGTGGAGGACGTGTATCAGTTGATTAAAGAAAATTTGAACCTTTTTGACACTAGTAACTACCCTCCTTACCACCCCTGCTTTTCCATGGAGAGAAATAAAGTTGTAGAAAAGTTCAAGGATGAGACAGCCTCAAAACCCATCCATAAATTTATCGGGCTTCGATCTAAACTTTACTCGTATATAGTATGTAATGAGAATAAAGAACCTGTAAATAAATGTGTAGCAAAGGGTGTACAGACCGGAGTGAAATGTAGAAAACTTAATTTTAATTTATATAAGAAATCGTTGATTGAACGTTGTGAACACATTGAAAAATTCAATATGATGAGATCCTATAATCACACCATGTATCAGATTGAATGTGCAAAAATCTGCTTGAGTCCTAATGACAATAAGAGATATATTGCAGAGAACGGTGTGGACACTTTGCCTTTTGGACATTATGGAGTGCCAACAACGCTCTGGACTGATTGCTCAGTAAGTCCTGCAACGATCATCCAACACCACTAATTTTGATTTCCTGTTGTAAATATGAATATTATTAGATCTAAGATAGCGTTAGAACTTCATAGCGTACCACGTGTCAACTATCCCACTCGCACATATGAGTTGAAAAGTGAAAAAGACTTGCTTCAAGCTGATCTCATTGAGATGAGCAGTTTATCACGTTTTAATAAAGGTTAAAGGTATATCTTAGCTGTTATTAATTGTTTTTCAAAATTCGCATATTGTGTACCATTAAAAGACAAGTCAAGTCAATCTGTATTTGATGCACTCGAACCAATTATTTCTAAAAATAAGGGAGTTAAGTTGTTTCAATCAGATCAGGGAACAGAATTCTTCAATTCAAAAGTTAGAGCATTATTAGATAGATACAGTATCAAACATCACCATGTTTTTAGTGATAAGAAGCTTCCATAGTTGAAAGGTTTAATAGAACAATTAAAGCAAAAATTTATAGATATTTAACTGAACGTGGAACCAAAAACTGGATAACGCAGCTAGACAGTTTGGTTCGTGATTATAATGCAACAATGCACACTTCAATTAGAATGAAACCTAAAGATGTGAGGAAAAAAGATTGTAATCGTGTTTTAATGTCTTTGAATTCTGCATTCAATAGACGATATAAATTGAAAAATTCAAAACCAAAATTTAAGCTAGGAGATGTTGTACGAATCTCAAAGAAAAGGGATTTTTCAATAAATCTTATAACATAAATTGGAGCACAGAGTATTTTGTCATTCATTCTATATTCCCTTCTCAACCTGTAACGTACAGCTTGCGAGATCTAAATGGAGAAGTAATTAGTGGTAGGTTTTACGGAGAAGAAATTGAAAAAACACAATTAAACGAATGGGAGAGACAAGTATATCTGATTGAAAAAATATTGAAGCGTGATAAAAAAGGATTGCTTGTTAAGTGGATTGGATTTTCAACACCTAGTTATATTAGTAGAAGTCAACTATTAGATGAAAAATAATCTATTGTAATATCATATTGTAATACATTGCATTTACTGTAAATGTCACAAAGATTTGGTGTAAATATAATACATCATTATCAAAAATGCTTCTCAGCTTCATTTCAATCTGTGGTTTCATTTTTGTAATTTGCTTTAGAAAATCTTTCGCTAAGGCATAGATAAGGAGAAGCACAACACATGCATTCTCGTAAAGAGGGTGCGGGAGAGAGAGGGAACGATATATTGAAGTGAGAAACTTCTATCAGTTTGCTAGTGCATTGCTGTGAAAGGGGAGAGTGACAGCGAGCACATGTCGACCGCATTCCGATGTCATAAGCCATACACACTCAGAGACCCATGTGGTGAGTGAGACTGCTCTCCTTTGATAACTTACGAAAAATGATTAGTTCCTTATCAGATCACATGCTGTACACATGTCTAACATGAGTAATATCCCGATAGTGAATTTCGACAATATTATAAGACAGAAAGAAATCCCAACATGGTGTAAAAATGGTAAGTTGTTACCTCATAATGCAAGGATCCTTATAATAGGCTCTTCAGGCTGTGGTAAGACCAATTTTTTATTTTATTTAATTTTTTCAAAGAATGGGTTGAGATTTAAAACTATATACTTACATACTAAGAGCGAGTATCAAGATAAGTACTTGAGAAAGTCTTTTCTTTTTTGAGAAAAGTCTTTTCAAAAATGAAGGATATTGAATTTCATATAAACAACAATTCTGAATCTATACCACATCCAAACAAAAAAATATCAGAATATTCTTTAGTTATATTTGACGATTTACAACTTAATCATGTACCTCAAATAAGAGAATATTTTACTATGGGCCAACATCGTAATATTGACACAGCATATTTAATTCAGAGTTATGGAGCTACACAGAAACATTTCACTAGGGACAATGCAAATATGATTATAATCTTCAAGATAGATTTATTGAGTCTCAAATTAATTCACAGAGATCATGTTGGAGGGGATATTTCTTATAAAGATTTCAGTAAACTTTGCCATAAAGTTTGGAATCGTGAACCTCATAATTTTGTAACTATTATGACCGATTGCGGAATTAATAGCGGCAAGTACGGAGATTCGCTCGATACGTTTCTTACCGTTCAGTAGAGATTAATTCTTTGTACAGTCATGTTATCTAAAACACGCAGCAGAAAACTGAATAGAAAGAACGTTGGTTTAATTGATAAGATTAAGAAATTGAGAAAAGTAATCAGCGACAAGCATAAAAGCTTACTTAATTTTGAAAAACAATCGGAGGAATACAATAGGAAAACGCTCTCACCGTTGATAGAGCCCATAATTGAACTGGGAAAAAACAAATCTAGTTTCCACTCTAATCATGGTGTAAAACCAAAAAAGGAAGAAGTGAAAGAGGAAGAAGAGAGTATGGAGATTGATGATGAGGAGTCAAGTTATGATAAAAGCTATGAGAGTTCAACAGGGAATCTTTTAAGCTCAACTAAATTTGAAAACAGTTTACTTGGTTCTAGTAAAAACGATGAGGTGCTGTCACAATACCTAAAAACGTTTCATGCAGAAAAATTGAATAATTCAATTAGTTATGGAATTTCATACAATTCTAAAGATGATGTGTATTATATTGGAAATCAGCAAGTGATATTCGATAACAGTTATATAGATATTTATAATGAAAGATTTCGTTTAACACATGGTCTATTTGAGTTATTATTCAGTTCAAGACCGAATTCGAATCTTTATAATCAGAGAGATCTGGATAAGTATAAAAAAATCTTAACACTTACAGGCATACATTTAGATCGAAGAGGGTATGTTAAACGAAATCAGGGAATTAAATCGCAAATGATTCAGAAGTTATTTCCCATTAAAAAAATTAGTAAAAAGAAGGGATTGGGTTTATTGAAATTTGCAAAAAATAATTCTCATGATAGAATTCATCAATACTCTGATAATTTTGACGAATTAGTGGAAAGATTAAATTTACTCTATTCCTCAAAAGCTTCTGGCAACACTGGACATGATGTTGAGATTGCGTCTATAATTGAAGAACTGAAAGAAGCAAAACTAATTGTTTAGTGTTACGATGACTTTGCATCGATTTGGTCGGATTGATACAGCTAGAAGTGCTAATCTTACGTGCGATATTGACTCGATAACACAGAAAATAATTGAATCGATAAATCAACAAGGAATCAGCGAAGCTGTGAAATTTTATTTAGATTCACAAATAACCAAACTCGTTTCGGAAAATACTGAGAATATTGGTGTGAGCATAATTGAAAGAGAACATATTCTAAGTTCATTACAAAATTTTAGTGCCAATATTGATAAAGCTATTGCAGAGAGAACTCTAACTTTAGAATCTGCTCTAGGAGAAGTGAAAACTTTAACAGACAGCTTTTCATCCCAGTTGGACAGTATTAACAACGATAAAGTTGATAAAGGTTATTTAGATAAGAAATTAAAAGCCATATCAGATAAAACTGAGAATTTGGAGGTCTTGGACAGAAACTACCTCAATACTAAATTAAAACAGCTTAGTACAGAAATTTTTACTAAAGTAAATGAAACACACCCATTGCCAATTGATAAGCAATATTTAGAATCTACTTTGCAGAAATTGACTAGTTCTTCATTAACAAAGGAAGAGTTTGAAAAACGACTATCTGAAATGGCAAGTGCAATAAAAGCTAATATTATGGATGGTATTGAACAATTCATTACAAAAGATGCTATTGCTATTCTGATTAATCAAATTGCAGACAAGTATGCAACTAGAAATGATATAGGAGATTTTATTAAGAAAAACGAGATGGAAGTCGCTGTGAAAAGCATTTGTAATGAAATAGCTGAGGCAATTAAAAATTTGGAAGAGGGGTCTGTTATGAGACTGCAATGTTTGGCTGCATTCATAGATTATCTTAATTTATCCATCCATAAGATAGCTTACGATATCGTCAGCGGATATGCATGCGTCAGCTTTAATATGAATTGGATAGAAGCTAAGCAACATAACCTTTCCGAAAATCAGGTTGCGGAAATGATAACTACATGAATGGGTTTAGCCCAGTATAAAGGCTTTGTATTGTCTCCAAAAACATAAAATCTTGTGAAAGGATAACACTTGGCATATGAGAGAGGAATTTGAAGCATGGTGAACTTTAATGGTTTTCTTGCTAACACATGCTGCTTCAAGATGATAAATCAGACTATACATTTTTTCATGTGTCTATGATTGAATGTAACAGTTTTTTCAATGTAGGAGTTATATGAACTCACTCTTATCTATAGAATTTGGGAAGGGGAAACATTCACCCCACAAGGAGCGTAGCACACGTGTCATTTCTCTGGGGAAACATTCAACAAGAGGGAGCGTAGCAATTCAGTGGAGTGATAGGGGGAAAATTCACTCACTTCACTCACTTCACTCCAAACAGTCGAGCTGACAAGTTCACATAATGTGTCACTATTTTGATTGGAGAAGTTTCAATGAGTTCTCTGTAGAAGCAAATCCACTAGCTGATTGGGGTTATGAATTTTATCCTTATGATTGGTTCGTATCATTTCCTGATAATGGCGAAATTCACCTTAAAATTATTGATATTGATAGTGAAGGTGACTTTAAACACACTATTAAGTTACCGAAAGAATATTCAGTGGTTTTGAATGAGGATAACATCAGAAGTTTTAATTCTTGTTTATGGGAATTGAATGCAAGTGGGAATCGTATATTCTTAAGACAGTTTCATGGTAACTATAGTCGTTGAGTATTAAGATACCCCGTTCCCCCGAGTGAAATAGGTCTGAGAATATGTAAGTATTTTTAGATATGCTAGCTCATTCCAATTATACTTACATATTGTCAGAGAAAACACTTTAACAATAACGACTGGGATGCTTGTACAGCAAAAGAGCTCATTTTTTTACACATGCATAATATTGATAAACAGTTTGATTGAACTCTTGACTGTCAGTTGGAAACCAAGCATGATATGGATATTATAGAACTTAGATTATTGTAGAGATAAGGATTCACTTTAATCTGACAGTATAGCGATAGATTATAAGGCAATAGATGTAGAGAGAGATAGGGAATTTCTCAATTCACTTTAATCTGTCAGTATAGCATTAGATGTAGAGAGAGAGAGAAAAGAGAGAGAGAGAGAGAGAGAGAGAGAGAGAGGGAGAGGGAGGGAATTTCTTAATTTACTTAGATCTGCCAGTATAGCATTAGATGTAGAGAGAGAGAGAGAGAGAGAGAGAGAGAGAGAGAGAGAGAGAGAGAGAGAGGGAATTTCTTAATTCACTTTAATCTGCCAGTATAGCAATAGATGTAGAGAGATAGATAGGGAATTTCTCAATTCACTTTAATCTCTCAGTATAGCATTGGATGTAGAGAGAGATAGGGAATTTCTCAATTCACTTTAATCTGTCAGTATAGATGTAGAGAGGGAATTTTTCCCCTCAAAGGGAAATTATTTTTTCCCTCACTTTTTTCATCCCCCTCATCTATACTGGGGAAGGGGAAGGGAAAATCTATTTGAGAGAGAGAGATATCTCTCCTTCTTCATCCCCCTCATCACCACTGGAGCAGGGGAAGGGAAAAATCTATTTTGAGAGAGAGAGTGAGAGAAATATATCTCTTTCTCTTTCTTCATCCCCCTCATCCCAACTGGAGCAGGGGAAGGGAAAAATCTATTTTGAGAGAGAGAGCCCCCTCGTCTTCACTGGGGAAGGGGAAGGGAAAATCAATTTTTAGAACACGCCCCACCCGGGGCGGGGAAGGTGGGAGAGGGGGGAGGGGGGAAAAGTCGTAAAAAAGTGTCGCAAATACGGCACTCTCATACTACTTATGTTGCTAGCTGCGCACTGCTTCCTTCACTCCCTCTGTCGACCACTCACACTGGACACCTGCACTAGACTGTCTTCCTACTAGCCTCTTATGAGCCTCCCTCAGTGGCTGAGAGGGAGGGGAGTAAGGATGCGCAGCACTGCTGAGCGGTAGCCCAGCGGCTGGGCTGCTCGTTGGACACTGCGATTTCATCAGAGATAACCAAGTGTCTTAGAACAAGCCCTAAACTCAATTCCCCTCACTAGTTACACTAGATATACATCGTGACAACTCTAAAAACAACATTCTGGGATAACAATAACACCATTATTTTAAAAAGAAGACCAGCCAATGCTCAAAATAGATACATGATTACTGGATCTGCAACAGACAAGGAACACTACAACAATCTGAAAAAGCTATATGATTTGGGAGTGATGAATGAAAAAAGGACACATTTGAAAAGTAAAGTAGAATGCTCTAATAATAGAACTCAAACGTTGTGGAGAATAATAAATACTGAAAGGAACAACCAATGTACAGGAAAACAGGAAAACCTTTGCCTAATAACAGACAAAAAGAAAATAACAGACCCCTACCAAATCAGTAACTTTTTAAACACATACTTCACCCAGGAAAACACTACCGCAACCAATGAAATACCTCACAATAGGTTGGGCAGAAAAAAATAAGTTTTTTTTTTCGAAGTTGTATTAGCTCGCGAAAGTGTCTCTTTTGGAAGGGAAACACAATGAAATAAAAAAAATTGAAATTGGTTGACATCTTCCGGTCGCGCATGGGCACTAAAGTTTGTTGAAAATCTAAAAAAAAACGAAATTTTTCAGAATTTTTTTTTCAACTTAAATTTTATTTTTTTGTGTTGTAATAGGTGAAAAATACTTTAAGTATAGCTTAAAATCATTGTGATTTTTTTTCATCCATGTTAGGCAATATCTTCCGGTGGCGCAAGGAGCCTAAAATTTGCTTAAATATAGAAAAATCACAATTTTTAAACATTTTTTCAAGAGAAACGGATTAATATTTGACAAATGTAATAGCCTTAGTTGTTATTCACATGTGATGCTCACTATTGGAAAAACAAAATACGTTATTAAGCACAAAGTTTTTGGGTCGCACAATGACTTGAAAGTGATGGGAGGAGGTGTGTGGGTCTGTGGGTGGAGCATAAACAAGCTACAACTCGCTTGTTCCACCATGTTCGCCATCTTTTTCGCCATCTTGTCACGTCATCGGCACTCAGTCAGTTGTGTTTGCCAGTCTGCTTCAGTGTGATTTTTGTTTTGATCGGTTGGCGATTGCAGTTTTTGTGATGTGAGTAAGTTAAGACCATTGTTTCTGATTCTATTGTGACTTGGAAATAATACTATTGTTATGACGACTCCCAAGAAAATCACAAGACAAGTATTTGACTGTCCTATTTTCGGAGCACCCAAAGATCTTCCATTGAACAAGCTTCCAACTGGTGAGGATGTCATAAGGTGTTGTTCACAGGAGAGGTATAACTTGGTACTCAAAATCAATAATAAGAGTGTTAGTTTCAAACAAGTTGCTAGTACAGTAACTAATAAGATAATCAACTTGTACGAAAGAGCGTCTGGTAAAGACAGTTATCGTGATTTCCTTCCTTACCCCCACCCCTCCCTCTTCATCGTAGAAGGAAGCAGCCAAAATCAGCTTCCCCCTCCAGTTTCAGTTGGCATGAAGTTCACGAAGCTACACCATCATTGCTGCTTTGAAGCCCTGGTTTCAACTGTATTTTCTTCAGTTTTTCAAGTGAGTTTTCGTTTATAATGACACAGCTCTTTTCTTTTGTTCACCCGCGGTCCTCCACTTGTGAAATTCTGTTTCTAATCACCATTTTGGTCCTAATCGGGTCGGATTAGATCAGTGTTTTTTGGAAATGCATTCCGCTCATTGTCAGTGTCTGTACGTGTCGTGTTATTTAGATGTTTTTAAATGTTAAAGTCCCGTTGTTTTGAGCTGTGTGATTCGGTAGTGTGTGAACTCAAAGTGAAAATTCTGTTTATTTCAACTCAATGCATTGCACGGTTCAAAAGTTATTGAATTTCAAAGTTTCAACCCAAGCCATAGTCGGACATTTTGGATTTTGTTTCCCTTTCAAAATCGATCAATTATCAAACTTCGTTAATGATTGGCAAAATTCGGTTTAATCAGTGTCATGTGATCGATCCCGTGAATCAATCAACGTCAAGTGCAGGAAGGAGAGAGAGCTACTCACACAACGGAGCCAAGCAGACGACCACAACAAGGCCTGTGTCAACCTTCCTTATTCCATTCCTTGCACATTGTGTATCATTCTCATTTGCAATGCACTTTGCAACCGTTTCAGTATCACTTCCTCTCATTAACAGAAATTAGATTCAGTAGGTTTGAGTGCACTGTATCTGTATTATCAGCTGGACAGTTACTCAGTTACTTGTTCTTGTTAGTTCTGACATTAACTTTGAAATCTTAACCTCAACTCACAATGTCAGACCATGGAGATACCTCGCTTACTGAATCGTGTATTTTACATGATACAACTCAAAATGCAACCACCCAGGAAACTAATATCAATGTTACAGTCAAAGCTAAGGATCCCACTATGGAGTTGAAGCTTTCAACAATAAAAAGAAACAGAATTATTATCAAAATAGAGTCAGCAATCAAATCCTTATCAAACAATCCCTCTGAGCGTATGATTCTAGATTTAAGAAATGATTTTCTAACATTCGAATCAATTCAAGACAACATCACAGAACTTGCTTTATTAACTGATTCAGTTGATGAGAATTATGATGTTATGGGCGAGAAGTTTCTTGAACTCTATTGAAGGTACACTTCATTTTGTAAACAGCCAACAATTGAAACTGTACAGCAGACCAATCCTAGTTCTAACATCAATTTACCACAAATAAAGCTGCTTAATTTTAATGGTGATATTGAACAATGGATCGAGTTCTTGAACATGTTCAATGTGATTATTCATACGAATAGATCACTTTCAGATATAGAAAAATTTCATTATCTGAAATCCAATGTGTCAGGCTCAGCCGCTCAAATGATAGCTCATTTGTCTCTATCAAATGGAAATTATCTTATCGCCTACACTCAGTTGTGTGACAGATACTCGAATCCAAGAAGATTATGTTCGTATTACATCGATCAGTTACTAGAGTTTAAGCAAATAGATAAGCCCGATTATTTGTCATTAAGAACATTTGTTGACACTCATTCTGTTTGTATTTCTGCTCTCAAAACACAGCAGATTCCCGATTTGAGTGACTTTATTCTGTTATCGCTGTGTTTAAACCATTTGGATAAACGAACTCAACTTGAGTTTGAAAGTAAGATAGCTGATGTCATTCCTAAATATGAAGACCTAATGAACTTTTTAGTGTCTAAAACTCATATGTATGAGTTAGTGAACCCTTCAACTACACTTCAATCCGCAAGAAATATTGAATCTAAGTCTACTCACTCAAATGAAAATAAATCTGATAAGAGATTTTCACTAGTTGCAAGTGATAATTCTTCAACTGTCAAACCTAATCAAATTGTCAAGTTAAAACCGCTTCAGTGTATTGTGTGTGGATCAGAGGATCATAGTATTTATTCATGCCAGCAATTTGTCAATTTGTCTGTCGATCAAAAGTATGATTTCCTCGAACAAAAAAATCTATGTTTTCAATGTTTTGGAACTCATAATCGTGTTCAGTGCAAGTCACAAAAAACTTGTAAACTATGCAATTCTAGTAACCACCATACATTATTGCATGCTCTGAAGGAAAAGACCCCTGCCACCTTTGTGTGTAACACTTCAAGTCTATCCATTTCAGAATCATCTCTATGTCTACTTGGCACCGCTAATGTTGTTGTTTTTGACTCTTTCAATAAGCCACATATTGCGTGAGCTATTCTAGACTCAGCTTCACAAATAACCGCTGTTATAAAGGAGCTAGCAAATAAATTGAATTTGAAATCTACTTATTCATCTCAAAAACTCATTGGCATCGGTACTAAAACAACAAGTACAATGGGCGAGGTTAACTTAACTATCTCTTCACAGATTCAGCCGAATTCCAAGTTGAATACTAAAGCTACAGTGCTATCAGTCATAACATGTAATCAACCCTCTGTTTCATTGAAGGCTGAAGATTTTAAGCATTTTTCAAGTCTGAAATTGGCTGATGAAAAATTCTATGTGTCAGGTAAAATTGATCTGCTCATAGGAGCTGGCTCATTTCTTCATACTCTATGTGCTCAAGATCACGAAGTCACAAAGTTTCATCAAAATTCTCCAGGAGCCTTGAGCACGGTTTTTGGCCATGTTATCATTGGAAAAATAAATTCTAATGAACTCACATCACAATCAGATTTAGCTACCAGCCTTCTAATCTATGTAGAACCAATTAATCAGTTGCTTCAAAAGTTTTGGGAAACCGAAGAGATATCTATCAAAGCTGAGGAAGACCCATCTCATGTGTATTGTGAAAACCTATACACAGAAACTACAACTCGGTGGCCTTCAGGTCGTTATGAAGTAGCGTTACCATTCAAAACTCAGAATGTGGTTTTAGGTGAAAACCGAAACTCTTCAATGAAAAAATTCCTCTCACTTGAGAAAAGACTAGCATCAGACAACTCTGTTAGCAAACAATATCACGATTTCATGAGCCAGTATATTGAGTTGGAGCACATGTCCAGAGCTTTAACTTTGTCTAAATATGTAATACCGCACCACTGTGTTCAAAAGGCAGACAGCTCCACAACTAAGTTACGTGTCGTTTTCAATGCATCAGCATCTTGTAACAATGGAGAAGTGCTCAATGAATCTCTCTTACCTGGCCCCAAGCTCCAAAACGAGCTTAGTCATATCTTATTAAGTTTCAGAACTCACAAAGTGGCAATTACATCAGATGTTAAAATGATGTACAGGCAGATATCAGTGAGAGAAGTTGATCGTAATTTTCAGCACATATTTTATCGACCAACACCACAAGAAGAACTGATAGAATTTCAACTCAATACTGTCACATATGGTATGACTTCAAGTAGTTTCCTTGCTCAAAGAACATTGCTTCAATTAGCCAGCGATTATGAAACCGAATTTCCTTTGGCTGTCAATGCCATCCGTCAGCATACTTACGTCGATGACGTGGTTAGTGGCGCTTCCAGTTTGAGTGAAGCTAAATCACTTATCTCACAACTCAATCAATTGATGCTGAAGGGTGAACTCCAGCTGCGAAAATGGTCATCTAACGTGAGAGAAGCAATTGAAGAATTTCCCGATGAAATGTTAGAAAATCCCCTTGCCTTTTCTGATACCACTCAACGAATTAAAGTACTTGGTTTTTGTTGGAATCCATCAACAGATGCCTTTTCATACGCAGTCACACCATTCATTGAAAAACCAACAAAACGCACAATACTGTCATACACAGCCAAATTGTTTGACCCGCTTGGGATGTTATCTCCCGTTGTATTCTTATTCAAGTATTTTTTGAAGCTGTTATGGTTGTCTAATCTCGATTGGGATGATCCATTAAGTGAAGATTTAACCTGTCAGTGGAGTTGTATATCAAGTACAATTGTGTCACTCGCCAACGTTCACATTCCTCGTCACATTGACACTACACATGTGAGTGTATCATTACTCGGTTTTTGTGATGGATCAGAAAAAGGTTATGGTGCATGCGTCTATATTCATATCTCTTCAAACAGTCAATTCATATCAATGAATCTTATCATGGCAAAAACAAGAATCTCACCTGTAAAAACTCTTACTATTCCAAGATTGGAATTATGCGGTGCTCTATTGCTGTCAAAATTATATAAAATTGTTCTACCTCAGTTCGAAAAATGTATCTCCAATACACGGCTGTACTCTGATGCAAAATTAGTATTAAATTGGCTCAGAACTCCAACTCATAAACTCAAGATCTATATGAGCAACCGAGTCACACAAATACTTGATTTGACATCACCAGAAAATTGGTTTCATGTACCTACTGATTGTAACCCTGCAGATCTGGCCTCGAGAGGTATCTCAGCACAAGATATTGTAGACAACTCCTTGTGGTGGCATGGACATCAATCGTTCCACGTGCAATTTGAGAAATTGATTATATCAGAGGTTGATAGGATTGAAGACGACTCGGAATTGAAACCTCAACTTTCAATTCTCACAACTACAATAGTTGAGAAGTCTCATGCTCTTAAGTTCTTTGAAAAATATTCCAACCTTCACAAGGCAACACATATATTTGCATTTGTGTTGCGCTTCATAAAAAATTGTAAGCTGAAGGAAACACACAGGCACAATCTTCACAGCCATAGAGCACAACCGGCGCGCCTCACCTCTCCGCATCTGTCTGTTGCTGAATGTCGTGCAGCACTATTGAGTATTGTCAAACTTACTCAAGAGTTCTATTTCATTGACACTTTCAAGCTTCTCAACAAGGGAGAAAACCCACCGCGAGAATTACACTCTCTAGCGCCATTCATCGATCCATCCGGTTCTCTCAGGGTGGGCGGACGTCTCAAACGATCCTGTCTTCCATATGACAGCCGTCATCCACTGCTGCTGCCGAAATCATCTCACCTCAGCACCCTCATCTGCGATCAGATGCACCGAGATCATCACCACGCACCACTCAATCACTAGTTGTGCGCAAGTATTGGATCATCCCGGCGCGTAACCTGATAAGAAGCCAAATACGTAATTGTGTCCACTGCACTCGTATGCGAGCCCAACCTAATCAGCCAGTGATATCTGATCTTCCAGACTTTCATGTTAGCGCATCGTTCCCATTCACCCATGTTGGCGTTGACTTTGCGGGTCCTTTCTATACAAAATGCAGCCCACTAAAAAAGATGAAATTATACAAAGGCTATCTCGCACTTTTTTTTGCCTGGCTGTAAAAGCGATTCATTTGGAATACGTGTCAGAATTAACAACTGAGGCCTTTCTCGCTGCATTCAACAGATTCACATCACGCCGAGGTCTACCATCGCATATGTACTCTGACAATGGTTTAAATTTTGTTGGAGCCGCTAAACACTTATCAGATATTTCCAAATTTCTGTCTGATAATAATACTGAGATATTGAATGGACTTGTCCAACGTGAGGTAACTTGGCACTCCAATCCACCAGTTGCCCCAAACTTTGGGGGAATTTGGGAAGCTAATGTTAAAACTGCCAAAGTGCTATTAAAAAATCAGATTGGTGACACACCAATGACTATGTAAGAATATTTCACTGTTTTTTCTCATATTGAAGCCATTATGAATAGCCGTCCGCTGCTAGAACCCTCCCCGGACCCCAACGAAAACACACCGCTATTGACACCTGGTCATTTCTTGATTGGACGACCACTGCTTCAGGCCGTGGAGCTTCCTCTAAATGACTCCACCTCAAATCGGCAACGTTGGACTCACCTGCGTCAATTAGTACAGTCATTCTGGCGTCGATGGAAATCTGAGTATCTACAAACACTCATTCAACGAAATAAGTGGAAAACTCCAACAGAAAACATCAAAGTTGGACAAATTGTGCTTATAAAACATTTGAACACTGCACCTACACTATGGCCTATTGGTAAAATTGAGAAAGTATTTCCTGGACAAGACAAAATAATAAGAGTAGCGTTAATCCGCACAGCCAGCGGTATGCTCATCCGACCTGTGAACAAACTTATAGTGTTGCCAGTAGTCTAAATCTCGGCAGCCCCTTCTGAACCTTGTGTAAATATTCTATTATCGTCTACCCCGCTTCGTGTAACAATCATATATGTAACAGTCTCTTTGTGTGCATCGTATGTGTGATATCCGCTTCGTATTTATATGTGCTAAATCTCAAATAAACAATTACATTATCCTTGATAAAACTCCGATGTAGTTTTAGGTGGGTGGTTGGTGAAGACAGTTATCATGATTTCCTTTCTTACCCCCACCCCTCCCTCTTCATCGTAGAAGGAAGCAGCCAAAAGCAGCTTCCCCCTCCAGTTTCAGTTGGCATGAAGTTCACAAAGCTACACCATCATTGCTGCTTTGAAGCCCCGGTTTCAACTGTATTTTCTTCAGTTTTTCAAGTGAGTTTTCGTTTATAATCACACAGCTCTTTTCTTTTGTTCACCCGCAGTCCTCCACTTGTAAAATTTCTGTTTCTAATCACCAGCGTCCATCCCAACAGTTACGGAAAAGAGAGTCACTCAACTTGTGAATGTGCTACATGATAAGTACTATAGCCTAAGGAAATCCTACATGCAAGACAAAAACAATGCATCTTTTAAAGAGAGAGTTGATGATTTTAAGACTAAGTGTTCATTTCTTTTTGATGTAGCAGCTTGCAAATGTCTCATCATAGTTGAATGTACTTGCAAAAAAACCCCAGATTTGTGTCAGTGTGAAGTTATGGTTGATTGTAACTGTGAAAAATCCAAGAGAATCCCCTCCATTGAACTGAGATTTGTTCATTCCCTAAGAGTACATGGAGTAGGAAAAATTGGAAGTGTAGATGTAGGTGAAACAAACAAGCGTAACAGAGCATTAAAAAGAAAGTTACAAGAGAATAATGCATTTTTAGATGTTTCAAAACCCTCAACCTCACGCCTTGACTCAGAACCAGCAGTAATTCACGAAGAAGCATGCAATAGTCCCGCTACAATGGACAGCGACAGTGACAGAGACCCAGATTATAAGGTGAATGAGATAAAGTTACCCAAGTCTACTAATTGGCAGATGAGAATTCATTTAAAATCTACTGCTATATCAAGTGATCGTTATGGTGTTTCCGATCGTGCAACGGCAGCTATTGCATCTAGCGTATTGCACGACTTAGGTATGGTTACTGATTCAGATTCTTCCCATGTTATAGACAAAAATAAAATATGGAGGGAAAAGCAGAACATAAGGACTGAGCTAAGAGATAAATCAAATGAACTTTCTTTGTTAGGTCTATATCTAGATGGAAGGAAAGACGATACTTAGGTGATAGAGCAGGCCCACTTGAAACAGTATCGTAGAGTCATAAAAGAAGAGCACTACTCCCTTATTCAAGAACCAGGCTCACTCTACATCGGTCATGTTACTCCAAACTCTGGAAGCTCAGAAGAAATCGTTAAATCTGTTATTTCGTATCTATCTGAACATGAAATATCTCTTGAAAACTTGATTGTGATTGGCTGCGATGGTACTGCTGTCAATACAGGTTTGAAATCTGGTCTGATTCGCCGAATAGAGCTATTTTTGAAAAGACCTCTACAATGGGCAATATGTCTCCTACACTTCAATGAGTTGCCGTTTCGGCATTTATTTGAACATCTTGATGGCAAAACAACGGGGCCTACTTCCTCTAAAGGACCAATCGGAAAAGGTATCCAACTGTGAAAAGTTCCCAGTAGTTGCCTTCCAGATCATTGACTGTGAAATCCCCGAAATAGACAGACAAGTACTTAGTAAGGATCAGCAATATTTACTTGATATTTCTAGTGCAATCGAATCAGGTATTTGTGAAGAAGATTTGGCTGCTAGAGATCCAGGACACTTATCCCATTCTAGGTGATTGACAAGAGCCAACAGGACCCTCAGACTCTATGTAAGTGAAGTAAGCCCTTCATCGGAACTGAAAAAACTTGTTCTATTTGTGCTATGCTCATATATGCCAATGTGGTTTGCAATTAAAAAAAGTAGACTATTCACTGACGGTCCAAAACTTGTGTACCAAACCATCAAATCAACAAGGTACCTACCAAAAGACCTGCTCAACATTGTTGATCCTGTAATCGAAAGAAACGGTTTCTTTGCAAACCCTGAACACATATTATTGGCAATGACTCAGGATAAAAGGAAACATATAAGAGAGCTCGGATTGCGAAGAATTCTAAAGTCAAGGCAGGTCAATGAAAGAAGGAAAGCCGTAAGAACATTTACCCCTCCAAAAATCAACTTTTGTGCACAAGACTACTTCGAATTAATCAACTGGACGGACTCCAATCTCAAACTTTCATTACCTCCTTTGTTGAGGGACTTTACAGACGAAGCAATAAGAGAGCTCATTGACTCCAACAGTGACTCCATCCCAGACTGGAACTCTACTTTTCAAAAATTCCCAGTTCACACGCAGGCAGTAGAATGGTGTGTTAAACTTGTCACGGAAGCTTTGAGAACGCTTTGTGGATTTGACAACTGAGATGGCTTCATAAGAGCAACACTTCTGTCAAGATCATCTATGGCCAATTATACGAGCAAAAAAGATTTCAAAGTTCCATCTGAGGGAAATATGTAGTTTCTAAAAACAAATTAAAGATAAAATTGGACAGTTTTGAAAATTTAATTTCTCCTCATTTCCTATTTCAGTATTTATGGTTAAATAATATTCAACAGTTTCTTGTATTCTACAGTTTGTGAAATAAAAAACAATATACCAAGCTCGTTTTTCTATACTTACCCATCATATTGTATCAGGCTTGATCAAACTTGTCTTAAAGTATCCCACATTGATTGAAAATGCTCAAGTTATGTTCTGTGAAAAATGTGATTTTTTCTATATTTTGGCGAATTTTAGGCTCCGTGCGCCACCAGTAGATATTGCCTAACCTAAATGAAAAAAAAATCACAATGATTTTAAGCTATACTTTAAGTATTTTTCACCTATTACAAAACAAAAAAATAAAATTTAAGTTGAAAAAAAAATTCTGAAAAATTTCGTTTTCTTAGATTTTTAACAAACTTAAGTGCCCATGCGCGACCGGAAGATGTCAACCGATTTCAATTTTTCTTATTTCATTGTGTTCCCCTTTCAAAAGAGACACTTTTGCGAGCTATTACAACTTCAAAAAAAAAAATTATTTTTTTCGGCCCACCCTACCTCACAACCCAGAAAATAAATTTGATATACCAGCACTCTGCGAATTCAGGAAAATTACTAAAGAAGAACTGGACCATCTACTTGCAAGACTTAAATTCAACAACTCTGCTGGCCATGATGACATCACGGGTAAAATTCTAAAGTACTGTGGGGAAGAACTAACTATGCCACTACTGGACATAGTAAATTCGTCTATGGAACAGGCTGCATTCCCAAAAAACCTCAAAATCGCCAAAATCTACCCAAAATTTAAAAGTGGAAATAAAAATGATGCAAAGAGTTATAGACTAATTGCTAATCTTCCAGTGACATCTAAGATCATAGAGCGGGCAATATACAACCAACTGATGACTCACCTGGAAAGCAACAAATTACTGACTGTGAGACAACATGGATTCAAGAGGGGCCTTAGCACTGCTACAGCTATATCAGAACTATGCAACGACATAAATAGCATATGGGAAACGCACAAAACAGCCACTGGACTCTTCATAGACCTGCTAAAAGCGTTCAACTCCAAAGACTGGAACATCTTAAAATTAAAATTGAAAAAGTTGAGAATTGAGGGTAGGGCCCTTGAATGGATCGAGAACTACCTATCAGAAAGACTACAGTATGTAGAGATTGACCACCATAACAACAACTTCACCACTACCTACAAATCTTCACTTCGCCCAGTGACCAGAGGTGTACCCCAGGGATCCATACTGGGCCCTCTACTCTTCCTGGTGTACATAAATGATTTTCCAAAGGAACTACAAAGTGAGAAAAAATGCATCTTATTTGCGGATGACACCACAATACTTATCCCACCTGAGAAGACCACACCAATAACAAATATAATTGAACCGGCAATAGAGGAAGTAACCACAATATGCAATAGACTACAACTAACTATGAACAAAAACAAAACAGTCCACATCAAATTCACACCTACCGGATTGGTGCAGAAACGGAACATATAGATGACAACATAATGACAAAAAGCTCCACAAAACTCCTTGGCATACTAATAGACAGCCACCTGACATGGCAGCACCATATAGACCAGCACCTTAGTAAGAAATTATCCTCAGCAGCCTATGTGATCCGAAGAATACGACACATCTCAGATGAAGGCACTGCCTTTATAGCATATCACTCACTATTCGCATCGCACCTTCGTTATGGCATTGCGGCTTGGGGTTCAACAACACAAACAAACCTTGAAAGAATACTGAGAATCCAAAAAAGAGCAATAAGAACGGTACTAGGAGTCGATAGGATTGAGCACTGGAGAGACCTAATAAAGAGCAGCAAAATTCTGACAGTCATATTGCTCTATATTTTGGAATCAATAGTGCAAGCAAGGAACACAAATCCCACTCTAAGATCGGATC
This sequence comes from Nilaparvata lugens, assembly GCF_014356525.2. Classification (NCBI taxonomy): domain Eukaryota; kingdom Metazoa; phylum Arthropoda; class Insecta; order Hemiptera; family Delphacidae; genus Nilaparvata; species Nilaparvata lugens. The sequence continues at coordinate 42,755,383 of NC_052508.1, forward strand.
TCCACAGCTACAACCTGCAAAACCAACACAACAAAAACCTACCTCAACACCGACTAAGAAAATATAGCAGATCCCAACATATGCAGGGTCTTTTTTCTACAACCTGCTACCTGAAAACCTGAAATCAATCACAGGAAATAGAGTTTTCGTAAAACAGCTCAGAGGATATTTGACTGACCGGCCATACTACTACATAAATGAATATGTAGATGAACATACATACATACACAGGAGATAATCCTTAAAATATGACGACTCAGTAGACGGACAAAGCCGATACTAACATGACTTTTCCCCCCCTCACCGCTCCCCCCGTACCCATCCTACCTTCCCCCCACCTCACCCGCTCCTGCCGCACCACTCCTGCACCGCTCCTACCACCGCCCCCTTAGAAGAACCTCTCCCTCTCTCTCTCTCTCTCTCTCTCTCTCTCTCTCTAGAAGAAGAAGAAGAAAGAAGAAGAAAGAAGAAGAAGAGAAGAAGAAGAAGAAGAGAAGAAGAAGAAGAAGAAGAAGAAGAAGGAGAAGAAGAAGAAGAAGAAGAAGAAGAAGAAGAAGAAGAAGAAGAAGATAACGATGATGCTCTCTCTCTCTCTCTCTCTCTCTCTCTCTCTCTCCTCTCTCTCTCTCTCTCTCTCTCTCTGCCTTGCTTTCTCTTATGCCTTGTTATAACCGTATACTAGTTATGGGGGATATGAACACCGACTTGAACATGACAAATCGGAACTTTGACTACTTTCAACTGACTACAATTTTCCAATGCCTAAACATGACTATTTTACCTCTCAATCCAACTCATCATACTAATGAATCAGACACACTCATTGACCTCCTCATTGTTAGTGATCCCAATGAGGTTGTTCAAGCAGGCCAAATCTCAGTCCCAGCTATTTCTAGACATGATTTGATCTACTGTGTACTTTCCCATAAGATACCCAAGCCAGAACAGAAAATTATCACTTATAGAGACTTCAAAAACTTTGATGAAGCTGCCTTCCTGACTGATGTGGCTCAGACTCCATGGCATCAAATTGAAGCATTACCCTCAGTTGATGACATGGTCAAGACTTTCAAGAATTGGACTTTGACTCTGTATGACAAACATGCACCTTATGTGACAAGGAGGATTAATAGAAAACGACGAGTACCGTGGATGACTGAAGACATACTTAAGATGATGGGACGTAGAGACAAAGCACATAGAAAATTTAAAAAGACATTTGACTTGGACAGTTTGATAGAGTATAGGAGCCTTAGAAATAGAGTTAAACAGGAATACGGAACTCAAAGATTAGGTACCTGAATTCGTTTATGACAAACAACAGACAAGACTCTAAATCACTTTGGCAGGGAATAAAAGAATTCGGGCTTGGCAAGCAGAAATCGAATCCACAAATTGACTTA
>NC_052508.1:43656885-43793037 GCF_014356525.2 Nilaparvata lugens
AATATATTATATACTGTACTTTTTAAATAGATATTAATATTATACATAATACATAAAAGGAAATATGTTTCTGTTAAACCATAATATGAGTAGTTGTTATATTATATGAACTACTTTGGTGTATTTAGATGTTTAATTTGCTAGTTTATTTATCAAGAAGTTTGGAAGTAAGCTCTGTTTCCTACAAAGTGAGCATAGTATAAATATAAAATATATACATAGATTGATATCATAAGTTGTACATTTCTGTCTTATCGTAATTAATGTAAAATAATTTTGATGCCATTTTGTTAGAGAACAGAGCATACAGAAGTGGAAGTGCAATTTTATTTATCACTTTATTGTGTTGTAGGGTAATTTGCTCAAGAATTTTCAATTACATTTATCTCTTGATTCACTATTGTACATTTTTGTAATGAGATTTATGTCAGAAGAGGACAGAAATTACTATTGAAGCGATTTTTTTAGGATTTCTTATTAGATTTTCTAGTATATTTTTAATTGCAGATAAAAATAATTATTCGTTTTGAATCGAATTTAGTTGCGAATGAATCATCTTTCATGATCTATACCTTCACATACAAATCTTATTGCTGGTTAAAAAATGCATATTCTATCCATCAAATTCCAGTGATGCAATCACAAAATTGTAAATAAAAATATAATCACATTATCAGACCAAATCTAAACATCACCGTAGTTATGTAATAGGTCAGCCAATCTTTGTTGTTTTCTAGAACCTTCAAAATGCTTATTCAAGAAAAATGTCTGCCATAAAATATAATAACTATTTATCTTGCAAACACCGGAAACCAATACATATTTAAAAGGCTGTGAAGGTTATCTACAACTAGATAGCAAACTCACTTCTAGCCCTATAATTTACTACAATTCAATTATAATCAATCACGTAACATGGTCCATTATTATTCCATTGCAGTGTATGATAAACAGTCATCTTCATTCTTTATAGTGCATTTCATGCAAACAAATCCATAATGTAATACTGGTATCTTCAGATTTTTTAAGCACTCTTCCTCTGCAAACTCAAAAGTAATAAATATTATAGTTTTAAACAATTTAGTAGTAATATCATGCCAAGTTATCAAATGATTTATTACAAATGAAATCGAATTTGAGATAGATTCTTGTGTATATAAATAGTAAACAAAATTCGCATATCATGATTTCTAGTGTCATCTTAATAGAATGAATGGTTGAATAAACGATGATACAATAGAGTTCTCAGTATTTCCATCATATCCTTATTCAGTCAACCTATTAATATTATACAAAAATATTTTTTCATTGTCTATGAGATGAAGAACCGCTTGTGGAAGGGTTCGCTATTCAAATTAAAGATTATTAGTAGTCGATTGAGACTGAGAAACATCATAATCACAAGCTGCTCGTCTAGAATAAACTGGATGTCTATATTATGTTTGTGAGAAGCTGATCAAAACGCTGTTATATGCTGATGACGTAGTTTTGATGTCTAGGCCCGGTTGCACAAAAGCCGGTTAAATTTTAATCGTGATTTAATAATAATAATACTAATGAGGGTGATGCCCACATAAGCTCTTGGACTTGTAGTGGGTAATGAGTGAGAGGGATGATCGTCTCCTCCGAATGACGGGGTAGCCGTATCTACTGTGACTGTGCTGTGGTCAAATACATATGCCCCGGTCGAGTTTCGAACTCGGGTTCTCTTGATTATTAGACCGGTGAGTTATCACTTACTCCAACGAGCCTCTCGGTTCTCTGATTGATTCTCGTGATATTATTCACGATTAAAATTCAACCGGCTTTTCTACAACGGAAACTGACAATATTATAATAGACAGCTTCATTCGATGATAAATAAAAAATTTCATTTCCATTAATATGCAAACAATCAATCCAATCAATAAAATGTATATAATATTCAAAAATACAATATATGAAATTTACTACAAATATAAATAAATTTAATTTTTCGGAAGTTGACCTACATTGGGAAACAAACCCATGTACTAGAGCAGGTGGTGAACAAAAATAGCTGAAGAAATATTTTGGTTTGGCTGGGAAAGATTGGGATGAGGTTCAAAATAATGTAAGTTTGGATGTAAGTCCAAATACATGCCCATAGTCACCCGCAATCAATAAGATCCAGGGACAAGAGAATTGAAATTTTACTCATGTCAGGACTCAACATCTTCTGTCTGTAACTGTGAAATTCTAGAACGAGTTAACCATTATTTCGCCAGAACTTATTCATACATATCCAAGTTACAGGATGAACAATGGCTTTGCGTTTCAAATGGTCCATGGATTTGAGATGAGAACACCTTTCTACCAAGCCCAAATGGTGTACAGAAATCTACCTATTAAGATGAGGAATATGGTACACATGGGTCCGTATCACACAGAAGTAGTGTCTTTGAACGATATTAGTGTCACAGAGACAAGTTTCATAGGAACAATAAATTATTTCTATAAATGGCAGTCTCACAGGAACAAGTTCCCACAGAGACAAGGTCAGTCTCACAGAGACAAGGTCAGTCTCACTGGAACAAGAAGAGGGGTATAGTCCCATTCGAACAAGTGGAGTGTCACAGAGACAAGGTCAGTCTCACAGGAACAAGGTTGGTGTGGTGTGTTGCCTACACATGAAGATGAAGGCATTCCATTTGCTCTAATAAATTGGATGTCATCTGTTTTTTAATATATATACATATATATTATGGTGACATGAATAGAATAGAATGACTGCCTTTATTTTTCTTAGAAAGCGAAGTTAGGGCGCAGTCGACCCTCTCTTACACTCAACTCTCTATCAAGTAGTATAACAATACAAAAAATAATACAAATAATATGATTAAAAACAAACAATAGTTAAGTTATCTACTTATTTAAAATAATAACAAATTTCAAATATTATTGAAAAGAAAGAGAAAAAAATGACTTTGAAAAAAATACATAACAATGCTGAATAATAGTATTTTCTGATACTTAATCACTTTAGTAAAAAATAAGACACTACAGAATACAATACAGTAGGCCTACATAGCAACTGAAGTGTTTGCTATACATTTCATTTCCTACTTATTATCACTATGTAAATCTCGAAGTGGATAAGTAAAATTTACTTTAAAAGTAAAATTTACGTAATTTAATTACATCATGATTATTTAAATAGTAAAATAGAATCATCCTTCAATCAACAAACAACGTGACAAACAACGCTCCTTCAATCCACGTGACATACTATATAAATATATAATTTACATATGTAAATAATGTGGTGACATCATTTGATGCCAGCTTTAAACGTTTCTCCTGTGGAGAAAAAATGATGAATTTAGTGGACTGTTTAGTGTATCCTAGACATTAAGATTCAAATCCACATGGCAATTGATTCCCCTTTTCATCCAGGATATTTGTGGTTTCTTAGAATTTCGATTTATTGACCGAGCGCAGTGAGTTCTAAGATTCAAGTCGACGGCTTTGCATTTCTCTTTATGTTTATATGTTCCGCAATTACGGCAAAACACAGCAATAGATTACCATGAAATTTGACAGGTATATTTCTTTTTAAATTGTGCCTCAACGTATATACAAGGTTTTTGGAAATTTTGCATTTTAAGGTAAAGTCTCCTTCGAACGCCAATATTACAGTAAAAATCAGAATAGAATCATCCATAATAATTCAGCTGTTGAGTGGATTTTTAATTGCATGCAATACGCTGCCTCCCTCTCTCTCCCGTGGGGTCTCCGCTGCATTGTCCTGTGGCTGTTGATCAGCTGGTGTCATGTTTGTAGGGTTTTGGGGATGCTCACTAAAGTAGGAAATTTGTGAGTTAGCTGGAGACTGGTTCATGGTGACGATATATATGGAATACTTCGAATAAGTTGCCAAGTGTACTACCAAATTTCAGGAATATTAAACTGAACGTATTGACAGTGCCTATTTCGGATAAAATTGTGTGGTGTTAAGAGTTTCAAGTGTCATGTACATATAATACACAAATATCATCAAAGTGATCCAGGTATGACAGTAAACATGGAGAGAATTACTACCTACTAATATAGCTCTTAAGTCTTTAAATAGGGTCTTATCTTCCTTAATATCAATAATAATCTTATATCTAAAATAGCCTATGACCCTGGTCAGCATACAATATTTAGATTTAAAGATCAAGATCAAAAATTTTGCAATAAATTTCATGGAAATTTCCATCCAAGTTTTTCTCTATTATAATAATAATAAATCATTTTATTTGTACACGGTATAACCATACAAATGAGTTGAGTATAACAAATTCTAACAATGACTAAATTAAACCACATGAACAAAATGTTTGGCAATAGATCAAACTAATAACAAGATCCAATTATAAATTTGCATTCAACCGCGAACAATGAAAGTACCCACGTTACAATCAATAAACATTATTACTATGAATCTCTAACATTCAACAAGCTCACATTAGAAGGTACAAGGTAATTTCTAATCAATAAATTAAATAGATTCCACACATTCAAATAACTGAGTAACTTAAATACATTCAATAAGTTCAACAAATCCAATAAGTTTTATACATTCAACAAATCCACTAAACTCAAAAAGCTTAACAATTTCAGTTAACGTAACTAATTCAATTAGTTTAAACTGTAAAAACGTACGATAACATAATGACAAGAAGCAATAAATTTACATAAAAAAGGTAAGAAGTTCAAATCTATATAAACAAGTTTTCAAGCACCATTGAAAGCTCGTTTGTTCCAGAAACAGTGAATATTGACTAGAAAAATTAAACCTATCATTTACACACAATGATAATATATTTTGTAACTTTTTTAATTTAACTTTTTTATATTAGTACAATAATAATTCGGCTATCAATGACTATCACTTTCCAAAAACAACTCAAGCAACATAACTTAAAACAATGATATATACTTTGCCAAAAGTAATTTGATATAGGCGAACGCGGCCAGCAACCCCGGCCCGGAAACACCAGAGCATCCTTATCCTACTATATATATACAGAGTGATTCATAATTATGGTAAAATAATTTAATACGTGATAGTAGAGGTAAAAATAAGAAAAAAGTTCTTATAAACATATATCCATAAACGCTTCATTAGCGAGCTATACAGGATGAAAGATTTCGCCCGGAATTCAGTTCCTCTGGTGAAATACACCGATGCTGAATTGTTTGGGGACTAGCTTTTTGAAAACTTATGCTGGATTCATATGGAAAAATATCTGAAAAATTGAATAAAACTATTCTGGAAGCTGTAGTGTGAGTAGTTTTTGAGAAAAAAATTGAAATATACAAAAAATCTAAGTAGAAAAACACAGACTTCTACGTTTGATGCCCACTAAATTTGAATAAAAGTTGAATAAAATGTATTCTTATGTAGTACATTACACCACAAAAATTTGCTGTTTTATGAGGAGAGAACTAATAACTCATAAGTTGTAGCTGATTGCAAATAAAATATTCGGTTTTTTATGAAAAGTTTTTCTTTATATGAAAGTAGCATATCTAAATGACATTAAACTTATACCAAAAGACTAGTAGACTCCCATTAAGCCTGGGAGGAAGCTCGAACAGAAGTAAATGATCTCCTATGATTCCTGCCCAAATGTTTACTGAAAACTGATGTTGTGGAAGATTAGGATTGATTGCATGAGGATTCTTAGCTGCTCAAATATGTTGGTTGTGGACGTTAACGATAGCTGTTCTTGTAAAGTGTGCCTCGTCGGTAAATAAATCGGTTGTTAAAAAGTTTGGGTAAACAAGTTTTACTCAATACCAGCACGGGGAATAGTGTCTCGTGGCAATAGAGTATGAACTTTCTGGAGGTGGTATGGATGCAATTGTTGCTCTTTTAGTATCCTCCAAAAAATAGATTGATTGACATTAAACTGCACTGACAATTCTCTCGTGCTCTTCTCTGAATGTTCATAAATTTCATTAAGAACTTGTTCTTCTAACTCAACAGTCATAGTAGATCGAGGTGTGCCTGCATAAATGTGCTCTTTGGATATCAAAGAATCTGTTTCAGACAGACGTTGATGAATAGTGGCAAAAAACCTTGAACTTGGACATACTCAGTTAGGAAAGTTCTCTTGATACAAACGTCTTGCTTCAGTACTATTACAGTAGTGTCCCATTCCATACATTAAATGCATGTCAGCTAATTCGGAGTATGAATAATGTCTAAAATTACCTGCTATTTTCTAAAAAGTTAACACTGAACACAAAAGCAAAGTGAAATGGTTACAAATAACTGGTTAATAGATTAAACAAAAAACACAGTGCGGTTACAGTAGGTCCAGCTTACAGTTTGTTTTTTTGTTCAACAGTGAGCTAAAATATTTCTGAAAATAATTTCTTTTAAATATTTTCTTATTTAAAACAAAATAAATCAGCTGTTTTGGAACTGCTGTTATTAAAATCCATGTTTTATTTGCAATCAGCTACAACCTATAAGTTATTAGTTCTCTCCTCATAAAACAGCAAAATTTCTGTGGTGTAATGTTCTACATAAGAACACATTTTATTAAACTTTTATTTAAATTTAGTTTACACAGCTTACTTCATTCTTTTCAGAATTAAATTCTCTACAATTTTCATTGCGAAAAATTATTTGTTTACTGGTCATTAAAGAAAGTTATTGGACATCAAACGTAGGAGTCTGTGTTTTTCTACTTAGATTTTTTTGCATATTTTAACTTTTTTCTCAAAAAACTACTCTCACTGCAGCTTCCAGACTAGTTTTATTCAATTTTTCAGATATTTTACCATATGAATCCAGCATAAGTTCTTCAAAAACTAGTGCCCAAACAATTCAGCATCGGTGTATTTCACCAGAGGAACTGAATTCCGAGCGAAATCTTTCACCCTGTATCGCTAATGAAGCGTTTATGGATATATGTTTATAAGAACTTTTTTTCTTATTTTTACCTCTACTATCACGTATTAAATTATTTTACCATAATTATGAATCACCCTGTATATTCAAGCAGATGATAAAATTACTATCTATAGCCTTATATCTTTTTTCGATAGCCTCAATACAGAACATGTAGACGTTTTTTATTTTTTTGCTATTTAGGTTTGATAATGAAACTAACACTTGATCTGAAGGACTAACAATATTTTTTATGTGTTTCATCAGATACTTGATTCTCAATTTATGATATCTTCTACAATTAATGAAAAAATGCTCCAATGTCTCCAAGCCGGAGCCACACGCCAAGCACCCATTCTCCGGATTGAGATTAGTCTTTCTACAATTATTAAAGAACAAATTAATGCACACCAGTTATCGTTGGTATGTGCAACTGCGTAACACATCTCACTCTATTTATTGGCATTGGGACAGTCAATTGCTCTGCTATTATGAAATTTGGATTCAGTTTTGAATATCGTTGACAAGTAAGAGAACCCAGTGCGTTCTGCCTATCCACCTCTCTCAACAGCCATGAGTATTTATTCAATATAGCAGCATAAGAGTTGCTTAAATTGCCGAACTCATCTGAAAACCCTGGTCTTTCCACTCCAATATCCCTCAGCTGTCTCCTAATACAGTGCACCCAATTATCCCTCCTGTCATATTTAGATTGGCAAAGAACCCTGTAACATACATAAGGTATTCTTGATTCACTCATATTTAGAATTTTCAACAGCCAGTTCAACTGCCTCTCAAAAAGATACAGTTTCAAACTGGAGTGGTTTGTCTCTATCCTGACTGCCCACCCGGGAGCGGCGCGATTTAATAAAAGAGTACGCTTGAGAAAAAATAATTGAACACGCTCGACAGCCTCCTCTCTACCTAGGGACCAGACTTCAGCTCCATACAATGCAGATGGTAGAATTACAGAATCGAATAGTTTAATTTTTCCTAACCAATCATCCGATTTCACCTTTGCTAGAACCGCCATCATTGCACCTGTCTCAGTTTTAGCTTTATTCATGGAATTTCTACACATTGCTGTAAATTTGCCTGATGACTGGAAAGTGACTCCTAAATAATTATATTCTTTACATATCTCTATACAATATTCATTGACAAAAAAGGGCCTAAGTGCTCTCAATCTGCCCCTGTGAAATGGTAATACTTTGGTCTTTTCCGAATTCAACCTCAAACCCAATTCCTCACTGTACTCGACTAGACATTTTAATTTATTGCGTTCCGGTACACTATCCGCCAGGATCACATCATCAGCGTACTGAAGCATAATGATATCGTTATCACTGCCAATTCTAAGTCCAGAGAGCCCCTTCTTTCTGAAATAATCCTCCATGTAAATCATATTTAATTGTGTATTTTTCTTTCTAAAATAACGAACTGCACTCCAAAATTCATTACCATTTTTAATATTCCTGAATCTGTTTTCCAAATTTTTGTAATAATCTACCTTTTTCTGTCTAATCATACTCTTATATTCATTCTTAGCTGCTATATATACATTTAATGAAACCCTATCGACATTTTTGGCCTTTGCAGTTCTGTAAGCAGCACGTAGGTTTCTCTTCAGATTATTACAGTATAGGTCAAACCAAGGTTTATTTTTGAAATTCGTAGCATTTGATTTAGAAACAATCATTCGCGAAAATTCGGTCTCTTCTTTGATGGCTTGCATTAAATTACCAGCCAATCTGCTAGGGCAGTCACTACGGAAATGTACTCTCTCAGAGAGAGAGAGAGGGAAGCCGAGTACACTCCACCAGATTCCTCTCTCCATCGATACCCTCTCGTCCACTGACAGTTATCAGTTGATAAGAACGACTTGGCTATTCTTCGATTAGTTTTTAAAAACAACGGCAAATGATCGGAAGACAAGACAGAATCAGACACTATCATATCCTCCAGCCATTCGAGCCCCTGAATATTAACCCAAATCTGATCGATAGTACTACTGCCATTCGAGTTCTGAAAAATGAATTTTGCTGGCCTATCACTATCACTCCTACCGTTAACTATTATAAACAGATTCTCTTCCATAATATCTACAAGCCTACCTGCATAGCGTGATAAGCATTCATCTAATACAACTCTTCGCGCCCACAGTGAGTAATTATCAAATACTTCGCTATCTACATGTTGATTGAGAGAACCTATACGTAAATTAAAGTCTCCTCCTATTAGAACCGGTAGAGTGGAGAATAATTGTTCGTTTTCATAGAAACAATCCTGCAAACCTTTCAATAATTTTTCAATCTCATTTGGCCTTATGTAAATTAGACCAGCTATACAGCTAAGCATATCATTAGATAACTCAACAAGCAGTAGAGAATCAGTAGCAGTAATCAATTTTGTTTTAAAGCTATTCTTTATCAACATTACAAGTCCTCCACTTGGCCTACCTCTAATATCGCATTTTAAAGCCGGAACTGATAAAATATTATAATCATCAAAACCTCTTATGTATTGTAATGAGTTTAAAAGCCATGTTTCACTAATGCATATCACAGAGTAATTATTAAACAGATTAATTTGAGATTTGTGCATATTATAGAAATTTCCAAATCCATGACTGTTCCAATAGATAACATTAAAAAAGTTTATACAATCACTTGAATTAGAGTTAATAAAGTTCTGAGATCTTTGACGTGATTGCTAGGATTGCCGCAACTCACCCCCCTAGGACTGATTCTTCTCATTGGAAACTGCTTGCCTGGGTAATCTGCCACTCTCCAGCCAACCCGCCAACGGGCCCGATACGTTGCTTGCCGCTCGCTTCGAAGTTTTTCTCAGCTGACCGTCATCATTGGGTGAAGCATTGCTTGCTGCTCACTTTTTTGTTTTCCTCGGCTGAACTTCATCATCGGGTGAGCAGCTTTCCGCGGGTGGCGCGGCGCATGCCACCACACTGGAGCCGTTATCGTCATTACCATGCTGGAAACGGCCATCATCAGTGCAAACTTCGTGTTGAGACTGGCCCTCATCGCCTTGAGAAAACAACGAACTCGACTCAGCGATAACCTCCTGCAATTGGCTTTCCTGAGAAAATCCCCGTGGTCCAGAGCTGCCCGGGAGCCGACTTGAATTTTTCGCATCTGCATCAATGTTATCAGCTTCTTGGATTTTGGAACGTGAACTATTGCGAATTCTTTGGCGACGCGATGCTGGATAATCCCTATTGGAAAATGCAGGTATCTCTAAACCGTTTTTTCGATCAATCTCTTCAGTTTCTTCGAGTGTATAATATCTTCCGTCAATCACTAATTTATCAAATCTGATAGTGGAAGAGTGACCATCTCTTCTCATCCGCTCCTCATACTTTTTCAGCTTCTCTCTTATCTCCCTCACTCTCTGTGAATAGTCCTCCGATATACTGATTTTTGTTTGAAATAAATTTTTCCTTTGCCTGAAGGACCTCCAACTTTTTCTTGAAGCTCAAAAATTTGACAATAATAGGACGATCTCTACCTTTATTTCTGCCTAGCCTGTGCACTCTTTCAATGTCCATAGGGTGAATTTTAACTCTCATCGCTTCCATAATAATTTTTGTAATAATTGTCTCTGTTTGCGTGGGTGACTCCCTATAATCTTCTTTGATGTTGAAGAATAACAAATTAGAACGCCGGGAATGATTTTCAAGACTGTCCACTTTATAACGCAAGAAACTGTTCTCGACTTCAAGGTTTGCAATTTTATCACTTTGTAACTCAGCATCTTTCTGAACTTCATAAATTTTACGCGACATTTGAGTAAACGAATCTTTTAGCTCACTCAAATCCTTCATCATAACATCCAAATTCTCGAGTTTTTCGAGCTTTTTACACACATTTTCCAGGGTAACATTCTCGGGACCAGGATTCAACTCAACACCTCCAATAATTAGTAACGATGCAAGTACAATAAACCATGAAAAGCAGCACTGTTCTAATTTATACAACACTATGTTATTCACAATATAACACCGAATATTACGAAACAAGCCTATTTGCGCACGGTAACTTGCTAAATCTATCATCGTTGAGCGATAAGGGAGCACCGAATCTTGCGACCGTTTTCTTTGACTGCTCTATCACAACTCCCGTTTTTCTCTATTATTGAGAATTACGTTATCAAACTTGTGTGATACAGTTTGTCCATATTTATGCAGCTTGAAAAATTTCAACTTGAAGAGCAACTCACTTATTTTAGCCAGAAACTTACAATAGATCATCAGATATACCTTGTTGAATCAACTTCAGATTGTGCTTCTTGCAGCTTTCAGTTTAATTAACAGTTTTATTTAGCATTGATAGTAAAGTTGAGTAGGTAAGCTTTTCATCATGCCCCATGTTGGGCGCCATTATGTAATGGTGTGAATTGCCAACCATTCATATGTGGTGTGGTATTTTTGATATTTATAAGAGCGGTTGCTAAAATCCCTATTTTGCAAATAAATTTGCAAAAAGTTAAGGCCGTCCAGCTTGCAAATATGCTGGGTTCAGACCACAGCTCTAGCTCAGTGGTAGATACATGAATTTTCCAAATATAATCAATCACCACAAGGTTCAATGATTGGTGATTAATAATTCTTACTGCTGCTTCTGTGAAGTTCTTGAAGAATACCAATAAGGAAGTCAAAAATATAGTTGGTGACTGATTATCAGTAACCATGTATCCAATCAAGAATAATGAAGACCAACTATGGTTTTTTCCAGTTGATCTTTAAAACGCTTGTCATGAATACAGGTATTCACCAATTTACCCTTCTTAAATTCCTTGGAACTTACAACGCCAGTTCTTGAAGCTCTCTGGATCCTTATATGATATACTGTAGACTTAATTATATAATTATCAGTATGATTTTTCTGGCGGAATAGTATTACTATCATCAAAGGATGATAAGTAGTAAATGCTCTGAATAAGATCAATATTAATTAATCCATTGATTTTATATATTGCAGAAGATTTTTTCCTGGTACTAAGACAGCTCAAACTGTATATCACGAGATGAGTTAGGATATGATAAAAACTTCTAAGATTTTGTATGCTGACATAAAACATAAAATATATTCCCATAAAATAATATATATAAAATATTGTTATATCTATAATTTCAATACAAATAAATTCTTTAATATTTAACAATTCTCACAAGGTTTATTAGCATTCACAGTTGTGAGCTTTAAAAATATATATGTGTATTTAGTATTGATACATGGACTTCAAGTCAATTCAGAATTCTACAACTTCATACCTGTTCGGTCTGTAGATTTAACAAGACACACTTTGATCAATGAACAAAATAATAATTAATAAAAATAACAATTTAAAAATCTCAGGGTTTATGAGTTCGTGCCATGCATGGAAATAAGCTTCCTACATAAATCAATAAATTCATAAAAGAGTTTTTATAACTTATATGATAATAGTCAACACGTTGCGAATTTCTTAAACTTGAATAAATTTATATAGCGCTTTGATCAATTCCCCAATTCTCTGTTAAAGGCCTTCTTAAAATGAGCTCATTTAAGACAAAATTTTGCACACTCACTATAATGATGTTCTTGAAGGTCTTGTAGAGCAAATTAATTATTTCCAATAATTAATTAGGCAGGTCCTTTCCATCTCTGCTGGGCTTGCGCATGGTCCAGATTTCTCATAAATTTCTTTCAGTATTAAAAAAAATATTTATGGGAATAAATTACAATTAAGAACTCTTTAGCAACACTGAGTTCACAAATAATCAAACATTAATTACATATACTTCATATTTAAAAAGGGCTTGGCTTGATGATTTTAAAATTTAATAGGAAGAAAGAACCCTAATCTCCATGTGCTCCTCACAGATCGAGATCACAAGCCAGAGAGAGTGATTTCTAGAAAAGTTTCATCTCTTCCTTGAACGATTTATAAGCTTCCTTCTGATTGGCTTTCTAATCTTAGTAAGACTCAATGTAATTGGTTCTTTAAAATTCAGGGTTTTCCTAACTTTGTTATACAAAGATAAATAAAAAGTTTTTATACAAATAAATTAAGTGATAGACTAAGAGTATTTTAATAATTAAATCTCGATATATGATGCTATAAAATGATATACATTTAATTTTTTATGTGAGCTTTGTGTAATCTTGGTTTTCATACCTTTTTAGATTGCAATAAATAATTGTGTAACAATAATAGTTGTCCTTATCTATTTACATAAACCTTCTCTAGTGTATATAATATCTTATTTTGTGAGTAAAACTTATAATTCAATTCATACTGGTTGATCGAGCAATCAGCTGATTCGTTAGGTATCGATTCAAAGAACTGTCAATTGATCCTAGATCGATTGATTCATTTAGAACAAAACAAAGAATTCTAACCTCAAAATGTACATGCAAACTTTTATTTTTTATGATCTGCCAATAATAAATAAGCCGCTTTATAATTTTTCATTTTCATTATTGTTGAATTGCAATTTTGCATGATTCTCTTATCGCTTAATAGATAACTTGATTTCTCTTTATCATGAATAACATTCGATTTTACTTGAGCGGTAACTTGACTAGGCTATCTATTCTTTCTATTTTATAATTCTATTCAAGCTCAATAGTTCATTTAAAAAGTATTTTGTGGTGATAAAATACCGCGTGACAATGTACAAATGTAAAGCTGACTAGCACCGAGGTAGAATCAATTTAATCTTAAATAATTTGAAATATATTTCAAGTTGTCAGGTTTAATTTATTCATTGAACACCTATTTTATCATTATGGGTTATGTATGTAATTAAGGATTATTTTTTCAAGGTTGCATTTGTCTATCATAGACTTATCCTATATCTTCCTCTTTGAAATTAGATGTTCTACAATTTCTGTGAGAAAATATTTTGTGTTGATTGTACATTAAACATGGTAAATCTGCTTCAAACCTTGAAGGAACTTGTTTTTCTAGATCAAGTTTCGCGTATTTCGTTACATATCTTAAAAAATACTGTAGCTAACGGTCTGGGAACGGTTTCATTCAATTTCTCAGTTCATTTTACATAAAGTACGCTGAATTTAACGTCTTAATTGACAGCCAACAAATACCCGTAGGGCAGTAGAACTGAAATTCAGACGAAATCTTTCACTCTGTATGACTTGGTAACTAAGCATTTTCAGACATACCGGTATGTCAATAAGAAGTTAAGAACTTGTTTCCTCTTTTGATGTAAGTATAGTAATTAAGTATGTAATTATGTTATATGTAATTGATATTACTATAGTAATTCTGTGGTATAATGTAGTATTGCGGAGCGTTACGATTTCCTTGACCAATTCCATTTCGACTGATTGTGTTTTGTCAACTATTGAACTCGCAACGCAAACGCACAGGTAAAGCAATTCAATTCAATTCAATTCAAAAAAGATTTTATTTCAAAGAAACATAATAAAAAACAAATTCCAGCTGTACAAAACAATCATACACTTGACAATGAATAAGGTACACTGAAAAGAGTCTTAAATTAAATACAAATTAATATGAATAGGAAATAAAATTTTCGCATAGGCATTGCTGCCTGTGTGCGAAAATGAGTCCAAGGTAGGTATCTTTATTGGTTACTCTTGTACAATATATACTTATTAACTTATCAACTTATTATTTTTACTCATTTACTAATAACTACAAAAATGATAAAAAATTAAATGAAGGAAGAAATAAGCCCCAATCCCCAACCGTTCCCTATCAAAAATTGTATTCGTAAATATGTAGTAATTTTACATATATAAATATATATAAAATGGTACAGTAATTATTATATTATATATGTATTAATAAATAAAATGATTATTCATATTTAAGCTGTACTAAAAATGAATCACCTGCCCACTCTATCCCAGTCCCCGATTAACCCCCCAAACCCCGACCCCAATTGCAGAAGAAGAAACACAGAAAAAATTCGGCGAAACACATTCACACAAACACACACACACACACACACACACACACAACACACACACACACACACACACACACACAACACACACACACACACACACCACACACACACACACACACACACACACACACACACACACACACACACACACATGAAGCCTCAATAGGATTATTTTGAATAAAAAAAAAAAAATTTAATATTTTTTAAGATTGTTTAATAACAATTATTATTTTTAAGAGTAAACTGAATTCATCTAGATTACAATCTAGAATCTGTACTCCGAAGTGATCAATCTCTCACAGCACTCATCTCTTCCAATACTCGAAATCCACCTTTTGACAGCTATTTTAAATGAAGATATCGTATAGTTGGCGAAATCCGCTGGAGCTATTGGAAGATGTTTCACCAAAACGTGAGCTATATAGTAGGAGTTGGTAGTAAATATAGTTCTATTTACTCTAGGCATTTGAATATTATACTGTACTGCTCTCCTAGTTGCATGACTATGTGTAATGGTATTGAATATGCTAGCATGATTCCTGAATATGTACGATGCCAAGGTTCTAACATATAATTGTCTGACATCAAGCACCTTCATATCCTCAAACACTGCGTTGGATGGGTAATCTCGACGCCTTCCAAGTGCAGATTTTATTATAAGTTTCTGGGTGGTGAATAGTGGGTTCAAAATAGATCTGTATCCTCCTCCATAAGCTAGAATTCCCCCTTCAATAATGGACTGTACAAACGCATAGTAGATTGTTTGGAGTTCATTCCTATTCAGATATTCTCTGAGTTGCCAAAAAACATAAATCATTTTTCTCAGTCTACTGTTCTGATAAGCAACATGTGCAGTCCAATTAAGTCTGTTGTCCAGAATGACACCCAAATACTTGTAAGAGTTCACCCTTCCAACCGATGCACAGGCACAAGAGTCATTTTCAATGTTCCCACATGTATGGAGTTTGATTCCTTCAACTGATGTGTCACTTGAGTCCCGAAGGGAAATCGGCATTATCTTTGTCTTGCTAACATTTAGTGTTAGAACATTATGGTCAAACCATGACTTCAAAGTGGCTAAATCACATTTTGCTCTATGCAGTACAGTTTCCCAATCAGGTCCCCTAACAAGGACAGCAGCATCATCCGCAAAAAGGTAGATCCTACTATTTAAGTTCACTTTTGCAAGGTTATTTACATAGATTAAAAATAATAATGGACCCAAGGTGCTACCCTGGATAACTCCATATTCTACCTCTTTTAACTGACTGTTTACTCCATTTATGACAGTTAACTGCTTGCGGTTACTAAAGTAGGAATTGAACCAATCAAGTGGAACTCCATTTATCCCCATAAGTTCCATCTTTTTAAGCAATTTTCCTCTATCAACGGAATCAAATGCCTTAGCCAAGTCCAAGAATATTAGAGCACTTTTTTCATTGTTACCTATAGCCAAATTCAGGTCTCTAGTTATAGAAAAGAGGGCATCTGAGATATTTTTTAATTTTCTGAACCCATATTGGGAGTTAGTTAGTAATTCATTACTTTCAATGTATCTTGTTAATTGATCTTTTACTATTTTTTCAAGAATTTTGGAAAATATGCTAAGCAGGCTGATTGGACGAAAGTTTGAACTCTCTCTAATATCTCCTGACTTGAACAATGGGACTACTTTTGCTATTTTGAAAACATATGAATTCATCTAGTGTGGAGAAAAACAAATTGCATGATGAATTTATGTCTTGAGAACTAGTAACATTACTCCAAACACACTTGCTGATTAACTCATGAAGAGTTTTTTTGTCAATATATTTATCTTCTTTTTTTGATGAATTGATTCTTGGGAATGAAATTTCTAATACAATACTGAAATGGTCGGTTACATCAGTCATGACTACCGCTGTTTTTAGACTATCCTCGTAAGCATCCTCGTAAGCATCCTCGTAGAGGGGAGGCAAACAATACTAACCAAAAATCTATTTTTTCCAGGAAGGGTACAATATGGAAAACGTATGTTAAATATTTCCTGCCGCCAAAGTGCAGTACTTTATACCTGGCACTAGAATTTTTAGAAATAGAAGCATTTGGTTAACTTTGGTTTTACGCTTCAGTGAACATAGTCTATGAGCAGGGTAGTTCTACCTAAGGCAGGGTAGTTCTACCTAAGGACACCACCGATGACAAATTGACCGGGCTTTCCAGAAGTACCTAACGGGAAACATTTGACTTGTTTCATGGGAGCAAGGCATTGTAATACTGAATGAGTATTTATAGTTCTATAAAGCAAGGCCTCTTGGTTCTAATACCCGAGACGTCAGTCTGCAGATTGTTGTTATGGAATGCAGAAAACACCTTTCACCAACCTTAGACAATAAATGCTGTTTCAAAAGATTGAAAAGATAGAGACATGCCGCTTCCAAAATCTATGGATATGGTTTTTGTACTATATATATATATATATAATATATATATATATATATATATATATATATCTGTGAGTGTAGCATAAGGGACACACTATTATTCCTCACCCACCATATAGCATATAATATATCGAACTATCTCACTCCCACTCAACCACATCACTCTCTCACACATACCCTTTCCTTCGGGCTCACTCTCTCTCTCACATGATAATGAATTAAAACGCAGATTTCTGTCTTTGACACTAATATCATGCTTTAGTTAGATCAATAATGTTTCAATAGCCATCTAGATCTAGGTGAACTATTTGTAACACATAAACTAATAATTAAAACCACCCTAAATAAACCTTGATTAGTCCCAACCGATATGGGTTTCAGTAACTTTAAGGACATGACAATAAAACAATAATTGTGGGTTGGAAACGTAATTTTGAATATTTATTATAATAAAATATATAAATCCCATTTTCCTCGTGCTCTAAACTCGTTATTTAATAATAAGCCTACAGTTTAAGAGCCATCACTGATAAATACGTCACTTAGTATAAATACAGAAGAACAAAAATCATAAACCTTATTCCGGGCCACTTTCTCATTAATTCTAAATTCTCGTATATGTGTGTGATAAACGAAATTTGAATTTGAAATCACAACATTTTTTGAAAAACATACAGTTTTGAATTACGTGCTTATTCTACGAAAATTGAAACCCCTTTCTTAGCTGGCGTCTAGGAATAAGAAATATATTGACCGATAAATACAAACAATTTGGATGTAGATTAGGCCTTGTCTAAAGAATTCAGCTTATAGTCTGTTATACAATAAATGAGCAATTCAATTCATAACATCTTATAGTAGTCATCTTATGAATAGTGTAATCATTCATCAAATCAGTCTTATAAAGTCATAATTATCAACACCCAGTACAATTGAATAAATAAATAAATAAATAAATAGATTTATTTGTTTCAAGCACATATGCATCCAAACGAGTTGAGTTGAATACAGTCATTACATTCCATGATATCACATTACTGGTATGTCTTAAATCATGCTTTAAATATATATATAACGAGTATGAGTACTTTAGTAAGTATATATGTTCCTAATATAGAGAAGAATAGATCTATCACATTCGAAAAATTTGAAATTTCAAAATAAAATATCTATCAGTACATTTTTATGTAATAAGAATTCCATATCTATCAATCATAGCACTCCAGTATAATATATATACCTATACATATTCTGTAAACGTGCAATAACAGTTCAACTACAAAAAAAATCTGGTGTGGTACACTCACACAACTTTCCTTGCTCATCTTTGAAACTACGATCAGACTTCTGTATATGTGTATATATAATTGTTTTAGAGTACTTTTTCTTTGTGTGAATTGTGAAATTCAATGATTTTTTTAGTCGTCATTTTTTTAAAGTCGTCAAAACAGCTGTTCTACAGATGAAATATCTCGACTATGTGTTCTTTTTATGAACTGCGCTACCTACCCACCTCATGCACGAGAAGGAGGTTACTAAGTCCATTTCCCAAGGATGGGGTGGACCCCCATTGGTTTCCCAGAAAGAAGACTCATGCCAGTTGATAGAGCTGATGAATAACTATACAGGGTATGAATTTGAAAAAAATCGGTCAAGTTATTTTTGAGAAAATCGTGAAAAACATGGTTTTTTAGTACGCCGCACTTTTCTCAAGAATATTACGGAGCTCCTGCAATTTTCCCAGAAGAAAAACTCATGTCATTTGATAGGGCTTATAAATAGCTATCCATGGTATAAATTTGAAGAAAATCATTAGAGCCGTTTTCGAGAAAACCGTGAAAAACATGGATTTTTAGTCATTATCCGTCATTTTTCTCAAGAATATTACGGAGCCTCTGGAATTTTCCCAGAAATGAGACTCATGTCAGTTGATAGGGCTTATAAATAGCTATCCATGATATAAATTTGAAGAAAATCGTTAGAGCCGTTTTCGAGAAAAACGTGAAAAACATGGTTTTTTAGTAATTATCCGCCATTTTTTCCGCCATCTTGAATTGAATTTTATTGAATTTCTTATTGTCGGATCCTCATGGTATAAGGACCTTAAGTTTAAAATTTCAACTCAATCGGTTATTTAGGAATGGAATTATCGTGTTCACAGACATACACACATACACACACACACACACACACACACACACACACATACACACACACAGACCAACACCCAAAAATCATGTTTTTGGACTCAGGGGATCTTGAAACGTATAGAAAACATGAAATTAGGGTACCTTAAATTTTTTTGGAAAGCAATACTTTCCTCACCTATGGTAATAGGGCAAGGAAAGTAATAATGAATTTTTCATAAAATTTATCCAATACTATATTTCTTACATACTGAAATATAGTAATCAACAATAATAACATTCTAGTTTTAAATATCTAACTATTCGTATTTTATAAACGAAACGAGTAATAACAGTATTAACTTCAACAATAATAAATTGTAGACAAATATATCCAATAATACATTTTTATATAGTCTAATAATCCGCCACACATACAATAATCTCTTCCAACTATCTTATTTTTAGAGCTCATTCTATCCCCATCATACTTTATTCAGCTCACTGCATTCCCATTTAACCGTCTAAAATGAGCATCGAATACTTTTAATATTTTCAATGATAACCTCTGTTCCCCGACTATAATTATCGGAAATTATTCAAGTGTTTATTATCATGGATCTGATTTCGATTGCTTTCATTGTATACCCATACAAACGGTTGATTTTCTGCTCCGTAAAGTTCGAAAGTAATACCATGAGTTTGTCATCGTCAGTAACCACATTTGTAGTGAATTTTCTAAATAGTATCTTCTTATTCCACCATACATCGGGCACCTCAACAGAAAATGCTCCACATATTCCTTCTCTTTCATATTACTTAATAGGGCATTTTAATGAGCTGTTAATCCATATTCCCAGGTCTCTATTATTATATAAATAGAAAGAGTTTCTAGTGGCTAAGCGCAGTTGTGCGACGCAGCGCGTTTTCGCGAAAGACATTTTATACAGTAGCTGTTCACCAATCATGAAAAGAGGGTTTAATCTTTTATAATTTGGGCTGCTTGTTGAGTTCAGAGCTGCTTCTATTTCTTGTCCGTAGAGTCTGTCAAAATAGCTTTGTACCAGTTTTCCTTTTTCAACTTGTAAGACTTTAGAAAACTTTTCTCTGTCCTGCCAATCTCCAACCAGATTGCAACCCGCCAGATGCAACTGATTCTTCAACAAACACACCCAGTTACGTTGGTTATCTTGATCTTGCTGCGCCAACTCGTATAATCTATCAATGCATTCTCTGGGGTATCTCCCGTTAGCCATTGACATAACTCTACAAATGTATTTAATTGACTTGACGAATATAAAACTACTCAACCGTAGTCTTCCAGTCTCCAATCTCAATGACCAGCTGGGAGTGCTTCTATTCAACAGGAGTAAACGCTTTAGAAAATAAAGCTGTGCCTTCTCCACTACATTCATACAGCTTAGACCCCATATCTCCGATCCATATAGCACTGTGGGCATGAGAATTGAACCATAGAGCTTCATTTTGCTCGCCCAAACATCCGACTTCGCCTTTCTTAGAATATTTATGGTTGTCTCTCCAATGTATTTAGATCTACTAACTTGAAACTCCGCGAATTTATTGAATTTTCCCGATGAGTGGAACTAAACTCCAAGGTACTTATAGCTATTTACAATATCCAGTTTATTATCTCTGTAATAGAAAGCTGCATTACTTCTGAGGCCTTTTTTATGAAATGCAACTACCTTTGTTTTATCTATGTTTACTAACAACTTCAATTTATCACAATACTCGGCCAGGCACTTCAACTTGTTTCTTAGATCTGAGTCACTGTCTGCCAGAATAACTACGTCATCAGCGAACATTAGCATCATGACGTCCAAATTTCTATTTAAAGGGATACCATGTAGACCTCTCTCTCTAAAATGATGCTCTATTTCCCTTAAATAGCATGTAAAAAGTAAAGGACTCAACGAACCTCCCTGTAAAACGCCTTTTGACACCTTTATAGGCTGTGAAATTCCATCCTGACGACCCTTATCGACTATGAGTGTGGCAAAGCCATACAGCGCTCTCATCACCCTTATCACTCTGCTGCTTACTCCGCACATACCTAGCTCATGCCATAGAAGTTCATGCGGCACCGACTCGAACGCGGATTCGTAGTCAACGAGCAAACCAAATAAATTGCGTTTTCTTACTGAGATCTGATTGAAGATCAAAGTTTGTAGTACAAAAATGTTATCGATACAACTGCGCCCTCTTCTAAAACCACTCTGGCACTCGGGGAGTACGTTGCAGAGATCTGCCCAGTTTGAGAGTCTGATCTCGAGTAGTCGAGTAAAAATTTTAACAATATTATTGATCAGGGCGATTCCGCGATAGTTTTTTGGATCCAATCTATCACCTTTTTTGAATATGAAAAACATCTTTGTTTTTAACCAAGCCTCGGGAAACTCTCCTTTCAAAAATTGTTTATTGAAAATACCCAGTAGATAGTCTTTCCACCTTTCTTGTAGTGCTTTATAAAACTCATTTCCAATTCCGTCAATACCCGGTGCCTTTTTCTTTTTCATAAGTGAAAGTACATGTGACAATTCATCTGAACTGAACTCTTGATCCAAGTATGGGTGACGAGCATCTGCAAATCTAGTCTCAATATGAATTCTACCATTTTCTGCTCAACCGTATTTATCTTTCAAAAATACCTCCCAAGCCTCCAAAAAAATGTTATCAGTTCTGTATTCTTTATTTTTAAACAAGTTAACTGCTTACCAGAAATCTTTACTGCTCCTAATATTAGAAAGATTGGCTCTTATTCTTTCGAAATATTCTAATTTCTTCAATTTCAACAATTGTTTGTAACACTTCTTTTTAGATAGGTATAATAGTGATAAGTCTTGCTCATTGAACATTCCACGCTTCGCCACTCTAAACAGTCTTCGCATTTCTCTTTTCTCATTTTTACATTCTCTGTCAAACCACGGCTGATTATTATTCACTCTATCTCTTCTATCCTTGATTATCATGTCCGACGCTTTAGCACCATTGTAGATAGCAGTTTGTAATTCACGGAACAGAAAACCAGCTGATTGATTTGTTATCTGCGGGACATTCCTAGATTGCAAGGCACATTTGAAATGCGCTTTCTTGTTATCAAACCAGGTGAGCTTGAAATCATAGATACTGTTATTCCTACCTGTTGCATTTACAGTTACATTCAATTCTAAAGTTAAAGGCAAGTGATCGGAACTCAAAATGAAATCTGTGACAAGAAAATCGTTCACTATATCCAGGAATCCAATATTAATCCATATATAATCAATTGTACTACAACCATTCTCATTAAAAAAGGTGAAGAGGCCAGTGCTATCCCCCCTACTTTCACCATTTGATACTACAAATGATTTGTCCTCCATCATTTCTATTAATCTTTTACCTTTACGATCCAATATCTTATCATTCGATAATCTATTCGAATGCAGATCAGTGTGTTGGAACAGGCCTTCCTCATACATTGAATTCATATCCCCTATTCTACTATTAAAATCACCCCCGAGTATCATAGCAATCTTATCCAAGCGCGCTGAACATTGCGTTAAAAAGGAGTCTAACTTGTTCAAACCTTCCAGTTCATAGCCTGAACGAATATAAACTAATCCTATCAAAATTTTATTCTTATTTACAAAAATTTCAACTATCAGGAATACATTATTCAATTCTACAACTTGGAACTTCAATCTTTTATTTATTAGCATTATCAATCCTCCAATCGCTCTACCTCTACTATTATTCTTTTCTGCCTCTTTTTGAACTATGTTATATGTATTAGAGAAGGTTCCTACATGTTCTAATTTGTGTAGGATCCAAGTTTCACATCTCCCTATTATGTCGTAGCCGATAAGATCTTCTTGCTGGGTTAAACTCAATGCATATAAATTATTAAGACCATGACAATTCCAAAATACTACTCTAAATGGGAGGTTTTGCAAGTTTTCAGTCTCTTTCATATTGTTTTGAACGACTAAATTATTAGAACCTATACTAAGATTAGTGTATGATTCTACCTCTCTCTGCTGCTGGGAAGGTGAGGGTCCCATCTCGAATATGTCCAATCGTTTGGATTCCTTATCTTCCTTCGTTCTCCGTGCCGACTCCTCGTTTCGCGTGTTTCCAACCTCTTCTCTATTCTTGATTTGAGCCGATTCCCCACTCGAGACTCCGAACGATGTAGACCGGCCGCGCTCTCCAGCTCTCCCCAACTGCTATCCCGAATGTGGTTGGCTGCCTTGTGCAGCCTTTGTCCGCGAAGGTGTCTTACCGCGATTCAGACACGTTGTCATTGTGGATGGCTTTCTCGCTGGGGTATTTGTTGATTTCGCCTTCGGATGAGAATTATTTCCAACTGCTGCTTTGTTGGATCGTAGTATTCTGGAGCTGGAATCCGAGACGCTCCTCGCCCTCATGTTGTATGTCATATTCTGGCCTCTGTTTTGTTGTCCTCGTCTCTCCTCGGTAGTATGACTGGCTGCTGCGTGGACCATCGCCTGTGCTCTTACTATTGAACCAGTCTCAGAGCTCATCTCGTGCTGCGCTGCCTCATTGAGATTTTCAGTTTGTAAAGCTGTAACATCGGAAGATGACTCACTGCTAATTCGAATATCTGGCTCCGCCTCACTTGCATTCATTTCACTTGTTTGCGTTGTAGTCGGGTTGCTACTAATGTGTTTTTCTACTTCTACTATTTGATCTTCTCCTCCCACTTGTTCTTCGACATCCTGGATGTTCAAATTTTTGGATTGCATTTTCAATTTATCCAGCGTATACGGCTGACCGTTGACAAGCAGTTTGTCGTATTGGAGAACTGCATGAACTGCATGCTGTCCATCTCTCCTAGCCATTGACATGAATTGTTTCAACTCTCTACGAACGCTTCTAACTCGGACAGTAAAATCCTCTTCAACACCAATATTGGAGTCTTTGAACCGTTTCCTTTGTGACAAGACTTCCATTTTTTTCTTGTAATTCGCGAATCTCACAATAATTGGCCTACATTGTCAGTTCGACGACCAGTTCTATGAGCTCGTTCTATATCATACTGATCCAGATTGACGTTTAATCTCGTAGATATAATACTCTTTATGAGGATCTCGCACTTATCACTGTTTTCCGCCTTCTCCTCGCGAATATTGAAGAAAACCAAATTATTCCGTCTGGAAAAACCCTCGAGACGATCTACAAGAAAGTTCAGGCGACTGTTTTCTTCCGTAAGCTCATTACACGTTTGTCTCAGCGAGACAATATCACCATTCAAGTCTAGAATATTCTTATTAATTTTAAAAACTTCACTTTTTATATCCGGCACAATGGAGATTATTTTTTGTACCTCTTCCAACTTGAGATACACATCGTCCACTGTCCTTTGCGGCCCCGGGTTTGATTCTATGCCCGAAATTGCCAGAAGAATTAAAACCACACACGCCGCGTAAATATTAAATTGTTTGCAGTTCAACAACGATTTAGAAGCCTTATTTAGTTTAGAAGGAATAGCACGAAAAACAATACCGAACATTCCAATCCGCACACGAAAAAGCACAACATCAATCATTATCGCCTAGATAAGAGAGCTCCCGAAAATGCGACTGCTCTGGTCAACGTCTACAACTCAACTCCCAGTACAATTATTGAATAAATTAAGTCATACATTGAAAAAATCATAAATAAACTATTTATAAACTCACAGAACTGAATATCACATTTTCAACAATTTGAAAATTAATTTACGGAATAAGAAGCATTTTCATTCAGAATTAGATTTAGTGCGTTTTTTAATTTATTCAGAGGCAAGTTTCTTCTAATAATAAGATAGTGGCAGATTATTGAACATGGAGTACACTGAATAGGAATAAATTTCAAGCTCTTACTCAATCTGACATTGGGAGTTACAATACTTTAGTAGTCCAGATAACAGTAGACCTCACTGAACATCCTTTGCAATGTGGTAACGAGAATATTCAGCCATCTACTAGAAATGCTATCTACTAGGAATAAAGTCATTGTTATAATATCAGGGCTTTTTTAAAATGTTTGCCAATGGCCCCACTAAGAAATCTGATCAGGCTGGTTGGAGACTTCCAATCATAGAAGTCTATCAATCATTTGAATCACTTCAAATCTGATCACATTTCATTACATTGCATTACATTACCAGGGCTACCAGACATTGTTTTGCAGTATACTATATCATAATGGAAAAAGTAGAACTTTGATATGAAAGTAATGAACTCACCTCGTTACAAATAAAATCTATTGGTGTGCTAATCTAAATGTTGCACTACTTCAATCCTGTAAAAATGAATACCGGTATAATACTTATTCTGAATTGATGGAATCCCAAGTCCCATTGCGCTTATGATAATTTTTAATGTTACTTTATTAACTCAGTAAGTTCAGAAAGTTATTTCTCAGTTGAATCAGAGCTACTACGATTAAAAAGATGATTTGGGAATTATCAAGTGGCACTTTTTGTTTTTCACTGGGATTTTCATTTTGTAACATGTGGAAACGCTTGTAGAACAACAATCTGTTAAAATTTTCATGGGAAAGATTTCATGAGGAAAATGGAGTTTTTCATTGACATAATTATCCGTAACTCGGAACGCCATGATAAATCTTGGCATCTAAAGCTACGTTTACACCAAAGTTATTAACAAAATGTTAATAACTTAATCCTCACAGATTATTATAGATTGAACGGCACTTGAAAAACACATATGTTCATCATGTGTATGATATGTTCAATCTAATAGAATCTATAGAATCTATTGGTGTTAACGCAGCTTTACTCTGTGACTGCCTGAAGTTAATATTATATCAATTTTAATTTACAATTCGAGACCGCAGCTCGGAAAAAGAAGAGATGATTAGCTCATAATATCGGGGACCGAGCTTCGCTCAGGAGTACAAAAGCATAAACCATTTATTACGAAAGAAGGAATTATAATGAAAAACCATTTTGGCCATGTGGTTTTTAAGAAGCGGTGATGAATAGGTCAGTGGTAGGCTATTTGGCTTTTATATATTCCATTTCATGTTGATTATTCTTTCGGGTTGATGGTCTAATATATACTTACACTTATTAGATATATTGGAATAGTTATCTTGGAGTTTGGTAGAAATATATTACATTTGCATTTTTCTCAATTTATTTATTTAAGTTATCTTCATAATTCTATCTATCTTCTATCTAATTCTAATATGTTACCAACCCATCCCTATCTTATATGATAAACCTTTAATCATAATCATATACCTACTTGATTAAAAAACAGCAGACATTCAATTTACTAGAATGGAGTGCCTTCAAGTTCAGATGTAGGCAACACGCCTAACTTCTTCCTACATTCGCTACCTTGTCTCTATGACACTGACCTTGCTTCTGTGAAACACCTTGTTCCAGTGAGAACTTGCTTCTGTGAGACTGCCATTTATAGCACTACTACTTTGGACGGAGACCTTGTCTCTATGAAACTGCTTGTCTCTGTGAGAACTTGTTCCTGTGAGATTGCCATTTATAGAAATACTTGCTCCTATGAAACTTGTCTCTATGACACTAATATCGTTCAAAAACACTACTTGTCTCTGTGAAACATCCCCTTTACAACCTTTTGCTATTCTCAAGCTATGAACAGAGCAAGCAGGTCGATGTTCAGCTTTCATTCTTGATCAATGCCACCACTCAGGTCTAGTGAATGAAGTGAATCGAAAACATCTGTTGTCATAATATATTGTGCTGAAACGCGATCGAGTCTTTTCCAGTCATTCCATTCACTCCCATGCCTTACAATGTGTTTGTGTTACAAAGAGGTTGATCGAGAGCTCGACCTAAACATCGACCTGACCATTATGTTCATACGTTAGGACGTCACTGATGGACTATGTCGAGTGAGGTATAGATGACACTGTCGTTCAGACTGTCACGTGTGGCTTCAGAAGGTGACAGATTGTCTTGGTGACACCTGAACATGAGCGAGCGAACGAGATGATAGGTACTATTCCATGTAAGATGATGACTATCAACTGAAGTTTCAGATGGTGATTAGTTGTTTGAGGTGACACCACAAGCAATCACCCAGCTTGCTCCTCCTTTCAAATTGGAAATCCTTATTTGACCACAACAATTTGTTAGCAAACAATTTTGTATAGACGTAGTTTTGTAGACCTTAAATAACCACTAATGAAGCAGTCTCTGTAGCATTTCTCAGTACACTTTGGGTTAGTGGAAGAGTAGGCTCTTATTGCCTCAACTTCGCACACATCACATGTAATATTTTAAAGTGCGATAAATAAAGGAAATTACCTATCTATCAACACTCGAACTATCTTATACTTATAAAATTCTTATCTCACTGACTCACTCACTGATCACGATTTCTGGAAACTACTGGATGGATTGCAACAAAACTTGGAATATAGCTTCCTTATACTTCCTAGGTGCTCACTAAGGAATATTTTGGCGATATCTCAACTCTGATGCCCGTTTCACCAACCTTGGTCAAGGCATTTGAACATGGTTAAAGTTTATCAGCTGGTCAAATCAGAAATATTTCGTTCCACCAACACCAGTTAAGTTTAACCACAGTCAAACCAATGGTTAAGTTTGACTGCCGCCGAACGGGCGATCAAATTATTTGAACACGGTCAAAAGACTGGTTCGATTAATTTCCTTGCTTGTTTGTAGGTTACCATATTATGTTTTTGACGCAATGAAAAATGTCAAAGTTTTTAGTGCGATTGAATTTAGTTGTAAGTTATTTAGCAGTCGTTAGGTCATGTCAGAGGCCCTGAAATTGGTCAGTTGCGACCTGAAAACTCTGACACCAGACCTGAGCCAGCCAGGTCACACGATATTATTATTATTTATTTATCAGGTTTGTTCTCGGAATCTTTTAATTAGTAAATTATTATAGTATAGAAAATAAAGGAAGATTTTGAAAAAGATTTGCTTTACTCTTTTATTACACAGTAGGTCTATATTATTCAATCCTTAGATCAACCTTGCTGTTTAATGTATATCATTAGTATTGGAGTGTTCTTTTGTTCATAAAAAAATTGTCAAAAATGATTTGTAAATTTCTTTGTACGAAAGTATTCAATTCATATTTGAAATATTATTATAAATTAATGTAGATGTGTGACTACACAAAACGTCAGTGCCAGGGGCGTATATAAGAAGGGGGCCCAGGGGGCCTGCCCCAAAATAATGAATATGAAGAAAAATCAGTACAGTAATTACAGAAAAAAGTACAGTAATCTGAATTTTTGACGGTAAATTACCCTCTGAATATGAGCAGCGAAACTGATATTAATAAGTATCATGGGGTGTTATTATATTACAAAATTTAATTCGAATTTTCGTTTAATAATAATTATTAATTCATTAGAATTTGAAAGATTGCAATATCTCAGTAATTTCCATCCATAAAAATCAGATGTAGCCAATAGCAAGCCAGCAAACATGTTGGCCAACTTCAGAAAAGTAGCCTACAGCCTCAAGAGTTGACCATGTTCAGATTTGACCGACGGAGTTTTGATCAATCCCGAGGTTGGTGGAACAGTTGTATGTTTGAACGAGTGATCAAAGATCATTAGACTATGGTCTAATTGACCATGGCTGGGCTATATTTGGTCAAGGTTGGTGAAACCGGGATAAGGGTGGTTTTTAAGGGTTTAAAGTTCGTCTTTTAACATGTATATTCTTCTTCTAATCTCTTAATAAATTATAATTGAAATGTCCATATCATATGTTACTATAGAACTATTATCATCTAGAGAGAGTACCTATTCGAAACAGTTGCTAACTGGCAACTAAATTATGATTAATGCAGTTGAAGATTGATATAATGTATAAAACAATAATTGAACTTGTGAGAGGTAGAATTGTCTACATTTCAAGTCAGATTGAAAGCTTTAAATTTGAAAGAATTCTCTAATTAAGGGCCGATTTCCGAGCTCGGGATTTAGCTAAGTTCACTTTTGATATGGTTCACTGTACAATTCAATATAAAAATTCTCAAATTATGAAAACACTGACACAATATTGTTGTATAAGCTATAAGGAATGAATATGGAATTTCCACAGTTTCAGATGTTTCACTTGATTGTAATAAAGTTGTATTACTGAGAGTATTCAGTTAAAATAGATAATAATTATGTATGAGAGAGAAAACAGGGGAGAATTGACAAAAGAGGAACCCTCAGTATTGATAGATCATACTATGTAAAATTATGAACTTTCAATTGTGATTAAACTAATAAAAACGAGAGTTCAATAATTCTCGAGGAACAAGAAAACTTCACACTCTATTTATTGTAGAACTTGATATAATAATAGTGTGATGTATCAGGAGTTGTCTATTATAGTAAGAGATCATTTCTAGAGTATATATTCAATCACCCTTTTATTCAGATTAGCAGGCTATGTTCAAATTGAGAAGTTTGTTTTGAAATACATAGAATTGACGAAATTTATTCCATGTTAACATTTCAAGTGAATTCTCAATAATATTATTATTCTGTAATCGATAAGAATTATTTGAAACTTGCTGAATTCTAAAGCTGATTAATACAGTTGAAGATTGATATAATGCATACAACAATAATTGAACTTGTGAGAGGTAGAATTGTCTACATTTCAAGTCAGATTGAGATCCTTTAATTTGAAAAAATTCTCTATTCAGATGGTATTGTCTGAATAGAATAAAATTATTCGAGCCCAGGAGAGTTTTCTGAAATTAGGAGAATTTACCCTCCACAAAAGAAATTGAAGAAATATCTGAGAAATTGAATTTCATTTATATTACATTCATTGACCAGAAAATATGAAGTTGAGAATATTTTCAAACTTTTGTTACATGATAGAAATTAACATACATGAACTTCATCTATAGTGGGAGTAGTTCTCATTTACAAAATACGGAATGTGAAAGACTCAAATCTCATTCAAATTGCG
Organism: Nilaparvata lugens; assembly: GCF_014356525.2. Taxonomy (NCBI): domain Eukaryota; kingdom Metazoa; phylum Arthropoda; class Insecta; order Hemiptera; family Delphacidae; genus Nilaparvata; species Nilaparvata lugens. Next base: position 43,687,274 of record NC_052508.1, read on the forward strand.
CTGGAGTTTGGCTCTCTTTTCGAATCATAATGAGCTTTCTCAATTATTGACTAGCTATTGAAGAGTATTGATAACCTATTGAAGATTAAAAACCTAATGACATTACTTATTTATTCCGAGTTAGTTCCCTATTGACAGATCTCTAAATAATATGGATGATTACTCCTATGTTTCAGATTTTAATTATTCTGAATAGTTATAATAATAATTATACAGAATAGCTCTGTATATTGTTCATGGAAATCAATGTATTACATATTCACCATTGTACAATGATTGTGTCAAGTCGCTTATTTCTTGAGTTCAATTCAGCTTCAAAATCGATCGAGAACAATAATGTAACATCAAGCTGAAGAGAATTCAATGAAACAATGAATTCTACTAGGTTTCTTGCAATTTGCTGTAGACGTATCATGAGATTATCATTAAAGAGAGACCATCTCAGGAAATAATCGTTTTTCACCAATGTACTTATAATTAAAATTATTGATACATCTATTTTCCTTCATCATTTTTCCATTATTATATTTGTCTCACAGTTCCATTGGAGAGGGATCAATAGATTTTCGTCGGAGAGTTGTGTGGAGATGCTATTTCAGAAAATTATCGTCTTTCAATATGGCATTCTTCAAAGAATGTTGAACTCTTGGAGATACAATAAATTAGAAAGCTCTGGAAAATCATTCACCATCCTTTAGCTTGACTGTTTCAAGATATTTGTCTTCAATAACACTTTTTAATTGAAAAATCGCTGGAAGCATTAAAACATGAGAAAATCTGTCAATCCATCTATTGATTCAAGCAGACAAATGTAACTAGAAGAGCTCAATGTATTCAATTATTTATACTGTATTAATTTTTATATGCTATTTGTTATATATAGTTGATTAATGCAGTTGAATATCGATAATTATAATGTATGAAACAATGATTGAACTTGTGAGAAGTAGAATTGTCTACATTTCAAGTCGGGTTGAAAGCTTTTAATTTGAAAGAATTCTCTATTTAGATTGTATTGTCCGAATGACATTTGTCATTGTATTGTCCATTCGTTCACACACCGCTTGTCTTCATTCACCATAAACTCAATACTGACTCACATATCCAAGTTGTCCCTCTTTAATACTGGCTGCGAACTTTCTAGATCATTCCAGAGACGTACCCTTGTTGACCACCTGTCAATCAAGCTCCATAGAATGTTCTCGAATTCTCTAGAAGTCTCAAACCTGCCACTGGTTAATAGGTGAGAGTGAGATGGAGTGAGAGGAACATAGAGGGAGAGTGGCCGCATTCAGCTGGAGACAATGTAACTTGTGTCCCTTTGTTCCATCTCCTAGAACTTCCACACATTCCCCCTGCCCTGCACATTCCAGTCCCTAGGCCTTTTTGTCACATTACCCCCTCCTTAGGGCTGCTCGTCCCGAGTAGCCTCATGATACAGTGCTAGATGGCCACCATGAACCACTCTCTTCTGGCTCCAGGGATGTTTCTGTATCCTGTAGACCAAATCATTGATCCTGTCTAAGATGTTGTAAGGTCCTTCCCAGTGTGTGTCAACCTTCATCCTCTCACTGTCCTCCTTTGTTGGTACAACCAAACTTTGTCACCAGGTTGAAATCCTTTGGACTTGGCCTGTAGGCCATACCGAGCCTTCATGCTGTTACTGGCAATCTTCAGGTGCTGGTTTGCAGGGAATTCTTTCCCATGTGGTGTGCCAACATTGTACCGTTTCATGCTCCCTTTGCTCCTGGTTGCTGGTCCTTTTCTAGCTGCACAGATGCGACAAGAGTGGCACTATTTCTTCACATCATCACAAAGATGTAGCCAGTAGAACCTCCCTCGTGCCTTGTCAATGGTCTCCTTGATTCCCAGATGTCCTGGCCGTGCTCCCGATTCCTCTCCTTTAACTAGTGGTCCAATATCTGTGTCCTCTAGCTGGCTCTTTCTCATTTCCTCTTTGCTCCACCTCTCAGCGTCCCTGATTGTTACTTGTTGAACTGTCTTAACTTTATTTCTGTCCTCAAACCTGGTACAATGCTTACAGTTTGTGTCACTAGAACTTGCATTGCCGGGTTTCTTCTCTGGTCTATATTCTACCTTTCGAATTCTGAAGCACTTCATTGTCTTGCTTTCAGATTTATTCAATACCACTGTCCCTTGACGAAGTTGTAGTATGTGTTGTCCCAGATCGACTTTGACATCATGTGCTCGGAGGATATCCAGTCCCAGGATGAGATCATCGCAGATATCAGCCACAAACGCCCAAGCCTTCAATTTCACTACCCCAAAGAACAGTTGAATCAAGGCCTCCTCAAGAACAGGTAACTCCTCCCCGGATGCTGTCTTGATTTTGTATTGCCAGACAGGTGTGCGCCATTTACAGCCCTCTGGTAGCCTGTCAGGTCGGATAACAGAGACTGATGCTCCTGTATCAATGGTCACCTGACAATGATTTCGCCCCACTCATCTGGTAGCTGTCAGACTGTCAGTTCCTCGCCAAATAGTAGAAATTTTCATAGCTCTAGGAGGTGATGTTGTAGGTATCAGCTGGCTGACGCCCTCGTTTCCCTGATGATTGGCTGTTGCATTTCCCACTAACATTAGACATTCTCTCCTTAGGTGGCCAGGCTTGCCACAATTCCAACAGTAAAGTTCAGCTGCCTTGTTCTTGTATTGCAATCTTCTTCCTTGCTCCTCTTCCTTTAATTGGTGCACTTTCATTGTGGGGTGTGTCAGTGCTGCTGCAGCTTCCATGCGAAGAGCCTGCATGAGAGCCTCACTAATATTCTTGGGTCCAGCCAGCAACAGGTGTCTTTGAGTTTCTGCATCCTTGAGACCTTGTATGAAACTATGAGCTGCCTCCTCCTGGACATAGGCTCGTGGAAGACCGGCTAGAGCCTTTACTGCAAGCTGTTCAATGCTCGTAGCGAATTCTTGAAGAGTCTCTCCTGCCTTCTGTTGCCTCCCGCGCAGTTGACACTTGTATATAGCAGCCAGATTGTGCTCTCCATAGCGACTCTTCAAAGCCTCACACAGTTCCCTGTAGGTTGCCTCCATTGGGACTGTCTGTAGAATGTCTGCAGCTGGTCCTTGTAGAGCTGTTACCAGTTGAGCATTCTTCTCATCTTCTTCCCACTGGTTGTACAGAGCAGAAGTCTTGAACTGGCGATGGAAAACTGCCCATGGCGATGACCCATCGAATTTTGGTGGCTTCACTAGTCTGGATGGCTTAGCTGTACACTCATTGTCCACTTTCAGTTGCTTATCATTACTAACACTGGCTCCACTTATATTTCTTACACTATCAATTTTCCTATCACAAGCTTTAATATTTGACAGTTGTTCTCTAATGTCTTTCATATCTGAGCTACATTTTTCTACTATTCCAGTCACTGCTGATTGTACTTCAAACAATTCTTTCCTATGACTATCTACATCTAATTTAACATCACAAATTCTCTTAGAAATTTCATCTTCGAGATCACTCCTGAGTTCATCTATTGCTCCTTGAATCTCAGAAAAAGTCGTTTTCATCTCAGCCATCATTTTCACTAGATTTTCAAGAATAGAGTCCTGTGCCATTTTCAAATACTTTCTATAACTTCAGGGTGACTTGAAATTCCTCAAATAAATCCCACTTCTGACACCAGTGTGATGTTTTTAACAGGGTTGGTTCGGGATTTATTTGAGTGAAACTACAAACGGAAATTATACTTGAATTTATTGAAATAATCTGAACTAATACTCTATGGCACAGACTAAACGAATATTTACAGAGACATAGAAAACATTAATTGCTAGATTATAAGACTCACCACAATATTAAAATTACTACAGTACAATCAAAAGTCCATCGATTCACACGGAAAATAAACTAACACTAGCAGAACAAATTTCTGATTCCTTCAACTCTTAAAAGATTAACAAACACTGACAGATTAAACTGACATCAACCCTTCCTTTGCTGAATGCAGAGTCCACTTCGCCAAAACCCTACACTTTTACCGTTCGTTCACACACCGCTTGTCTTCATTCACCATAAACTTTTCAAAATCCCGATCTCGGAAACTGGGCCTTAGAGGAGTTGAATGGTCAGTCTGAGAGAGTGACAATATTAAGCTGAGGAATGGATCCCATAGAGAAAGTAGTGCAACGAACAATTATTTCACTTCACATTTTTTATTTATTTATTCATGTGGCTTTTATTGGCAGAGATCCTTTTGGATGTTCTGCCTTACCTATTACCCAATGGTGTTTCCTATATACACTCGGGTCTATAGGTTATTATATTGGGTTCTTCAAGTTTTCTCACTTCACATTATGTACCAACACGAATTAATTACTTAAACACTGAAAGTGTACACTTGTTTACACACAGAATGGAGCGATTTTAAGTCAAATCAGACTCATTGTCAACATGCAATCATATTGAGAAAAAATATTTGAACAATAAATTCTAAAATTGAAAATTTAAAAACACGTTTGAAGTGGGAACACTTACTTTTTAGCAGTGATGACGTTTCAACCTGTTGTGGAGAGTTGTCTAAAAAATTGAAAAGACCCCCAAGGCCACAGCAGGTCGAAACGTAAGTGTTTCCACTTAACAGCATTTTCTAAATTCAAAGTTTTAGTTTATATTGGGAAAGAATGGATACACAACATAGTAACAAATTCCATTTAGAGAAGAGGGTCGACCAGTCAAAAGCTTTTGTTTATGATGTCATTACAAATTGACACAATATACACTTCCACCTTTCCTATAAAATGAATTAATATTGAATAGTTATAATAAATTAAGTAAGATATATTTGTGCAAAGATGGTCGCACTAGCTCGGCAACATGTTTGCGCACATGTTGAACACAAAATTATGTTTTACAACATTCCACTTATTAGGCTACTCAACAATAATGTTGAACGTTCTTTAGAATGAAATCTTTCAAACTGTTATTTTTATTTAAAATAAAATTTCGGCCAATCGTTGACAAAATTTTCTTTCATTATCGTCGCAAATTAAGGGTATTATAATAGGTTTGTACAGTGAATCAACAGTACCCAATCGCAATAATTGACTATATTATACCCGTACACAAAGATGTACAAGTGCACAATTCAGTGAGAAGCGGAAACCAGCTTTTTCATAATAATTACGGTTTCCAAATAAACCATTCCACAGTTTGGTGGGAAAAATAATTATTCGTACAGTATGTAAAAGATCTAATACTCAGATCTCATACAAGACCTTTTAAAAGTAAAAAGGACAAATTTCAGCAGTGAAGTGTTGTTTAGTGGCAGTTGAATAGATCGAAGTTGGAGTCCTCAAAGACCTGCGATGGATTCTGGAGAGGCTGCTGAGGTCGGGGCATTTGCTGCGGAAGTGTCAACACTTGCGGCCTGTACTGAGGCTGTTGCTGGAAAACATGCACGAATGCATTCACCATTAAAAACCTGATAATTAATCCAATAAACAAAAAAAATCATTTTTAACATAATTGATTCATTTCATTTTATACTATGTACACTTCAATGAAAAAGGAACAACTGATTGGAACTGAAGAAAGCATTGCACTCAATTGATATTTTTCCACGTTGCAAATCAATATTGATTCCACTTGCTCCACTGAATACAATGAGATATCGCTGCTTGAATCAGTGCTAAAGATGTGTAGATGTTTCAGTCACGAGGAAAAGCTTGACATTGCAGCCGAGCTTTTTCTCGTGACTAAACCATCTACACATCTACATAGGACTGATTCAAACAGCAGTGTGTCGTCTAGTTTTTCTCCAATTCATATTCCACGGTAACAAGAAAAAGCTCTACAGCCATTATTTCCCAGCAATTTCAAGCTTTCTCTAGTGAACACTAATTCATTCATTCATAAGTACAATGATAGGCAGAAAAAATAAGGTAACCTTGGGCTATTACTCTTCCAAATTAAGAAAAGGTTACACATAGTCCGAAATAGGTAAGTCTTTAAGTTCTTCACTTCACAAAATTTTCAGTCCTTAATTATTTTCACAAAGTATATTTTCAAATTTAGATGCTTCGAAACCAGATATAGAAGAAACATTCCATATTATTATCATTAAAATAGGAAATATGCACATATTAAAGAAAAAATTTGAAGAAGGACCGAAAAACAAACTAATGAATATGATATTTTTCTCATCTATACTTCCAGCTTGTTGCTTTCACATACTAAAATACTTTACATGCTTGATAGCTACTAGAGGTGGCTAGGGTTAATTGTGTTCGATTGGAAAGTGAGGAAATAAGTATTAAACAAAGAAATGAACAGAGACGCTACTGTGACAATGAATGCCACCTCCAGTTGTTAGTTATCATCTCAGGGTAGGGTACCGTAATTTAGGTTGGTATAAATTGTTCAGTCGCGAGAAAAAGATGGGCTAGTGAAGAGGAGGACGTAAAGGCGTACGCAACAGCGGCAGACACAGTATGCAGAAGTATGCACAGATATACGGACGTCTGTGTGCGTTGCAATATTTATCATTTATCCATTTATTCGTGGACATAATCACAAATCATATAAATATGATTAGGAAGGAACAACAGGCTTGGCCCAAATCTATTCCATTCCCAAATTTTGATAAATTAATAAAATGTCCAAAAATTAGGTTATGTTTCTACTGTGAAACATTCTAGTTCAATTTTCGCCCAAAAATAAATATAAGCTAAACATTTTGAATTTAGAGAAATTAAATTCAAAACTTTAGATATTATTAGACTTTATAAGACCAGGGGAGGGGTCCGTCTGCCTACTGCTGTTTGTGCTCGCTTCAAGATTGGCTGCCCTGTCAGCTAGCGCACGAAATAAAATATGCGAAAGAAATAAAATATGCATTACTCTATTTGCCCTGAGCATTCTGTAATAATTTGAACGTCTTTCTTGTTGGTGAACAAAAGTAGGAATTGTTCACCTGCTGCAGGAGATGTCTGAGACCCGGATTGGCGATGCCCGGTCGCATCATGCGCTGCTGCTGTGGCACAGTGGGTCCCCCACCTCCCGGTTGTTGTTGTTGTTGTTGTTGCTGCTGCTGCTGCTGTTGTTGCGGCGCCATGCCTCGCTGCTGCTGTTGTTGCATCTGCTGCAGCTGAGCTCGCAGGTGTATTTGCTCTTTCTGCAAGCAAACCAGTCAAGTAGCCTAACCCACATTTCAATTCAATATCGATCTATTTATGTCAGAGGCTATCGAGATTCAATTATTCATCATTGCAGTACAACATGGAAAGTGTCAAAACAGGCAATAGAGCTAGAATATCCAGCAGACAGTTACACTGTGATAGGTCTAAATCCGAGCTATACGTACGTAAGTTAGCATTGACGATAGTCCTACAGAATATTATTTCATGAACAAAACATAAAATAAAAACAGCAATACAAACAAATGAACATATTAAGGCTGTGAAAATGCTGAAAATAAACTCTCCGCTGCTGATATTTTTCAAAGTTTTTCAATTTGTATACTATCAAACTATGAAAATGAAAAAAGTTTTCTTAGGAAAACATTTTTTTGCCGATCATTACTTTTTACTTTCCTTGCCCTATCACCATAGGTAAGGAGAGTATTGCTTTCCAAAAAAATGAAGGAACTCAAATTTATAAATTTCTATACATTTCACGGTCCCCTGAGTCCGAACAAGTGATTTTTGGGTATTGGTCTTTATCCTATTATATTAAGCGAGGAATTTCTGTATTTCTATAAGATAGTAAACCCAGCTGTTACATTATCTTCACTATCCCTATCATTATAATTTTTTGATTTTACAAGAATAAACAGTTCAGTTTTAGAACCAAAACGAACCATATTACTTAACTGGTACCGAAACCCTATTTGTTAAATTTGTTTGTTTTTGTTTAAATTTATTTCTTTTTGTTCAACTTTGTTTAAATTTGTTCGGTTTTTGGCTTCGTTACTTCCTTTTACCATGGCTGATGATAAAAGGTTATCAACCCGAAAAAAGGTTTAACTGGGATACTCAAGAACTGAAGCAGATAAGAATAATGATTAGGTTAGCAACAATTAGATGTAAAAATGGGCTAGATGTGAACTATGATTTAATCAATAGGGTCAAGAGTTTGTATGATATTAAGGTGATGGAAGCAAAAAGAAATATTTTGGAAATTTGGTTTCTACACCCAGTAACAAATCGAAAACTAGTTGGAAAATTATAAATCATTTTAGAGGTAAATGCAATGGTGTAACTGAGAGTATTAACAAATTGAATTATGATGTTAAATTAACCGAGAATGATTATGAAACAGCTTGCGCTTTCAATGAATTTTTTGCTCTCATAGGATCCAAAAATAGAAGTGATAGTAGATTAAAACAGATTGACACAGCTGACAATGACATGGGTTCCTTTCAAGAAAAAAGTCTCTTCCTTTCACCCACCGATCCAACTGAGGTAACTAACGTGATCAAAGCACTGAAGATGGAATCATGTATTGGCTATGATGAAATACCAATTAAAGTATTGAAGTATTGCCGTGAGGTCATTGCTGAGCCGATTTCGCGGATTATAAAATCTTGCTTCCAACAAGGCATCTTCCCAGATGCTTTGAAAATAGCAAAGGTCATACCCATATTTAAGAAAGGGGATAAATTAGATGCTAACAATTATCGTCCAATATCAATTTTGCCGGTCATTTCCAAAATATTCGAAAGAATTTTGTTCATTAGGATAATGAAATATCTAAGAAAAAATGATATTTTAGCCAAATTCCAAAATGGCTTTATTCCGGGAAAATCTACGACAACTGCTTTGATAGATATTTTTGAGCAACTGATATCAGATATTGAAGACAGGAAATTCGCTTGTGGTGTGCTGATAGACCTATGCAAAGCATTCGATTGCGTGGATAAGATGATCCTTCTTGATAAATTATACCGACTAGGAATTAGGGGTAATAGCCACAAGCTACTCAGCTCATACATAACAAACAGGTTTCAATAGCTTATAGCTTAATGTACAGCTTATCTCTACAGATACAAGTGAGAATAGATCCAATAAATTGAAACTAAGTACAGGAGAGCCTCAAGGCTCAATATAGGGGCCCCTCTTGTTTATAATATATATCAATGATATACAATATAGATACAAAGACAAGTCATCCATTACCCTATATGCTGATGATACAACTTCGATCCATAGTGATAAATGTCTTGAAAACTTAGAGATGAACATGAATTCAGAAAGTAATGAGTTAATTCAGTATTTAAACGAAATTAATCTTAAAGTAAATGCAAAAAAAAATCCAATATGATTATATTTGAAAATAGACCTTTGTCCTTCCAGCCAATGCTTGTACTTGACTCTCAATCTTTAGACAATTCCAATGTTGTTGAGCTACTTGGCATACTTAAAGACAGCAAGCTCACTTTTGTACAACATATAGATGATCTTATTAGTAAAATCTCAAGAATTATATTCATACTACGCAGCATGATAAATATCGCACCCAACGGCACAGGTAAAACTATTTATTACTCCCTTATATACTCCCACTTAGTATATGGTATTGAATTGTAGGGCAGTTCATCAAAAACGAACTTGGATAGAATTTTCCTCATACAAAAGAAAGCTGTTAGGTATCTGGCGGGACTCGGATACAACCACCCTTGTAGAGAAGCATTCAGATCGCTATCGCTACTGACTGTACCCTCAATTCACATTTTCAGGCTGATCATGTATTCAGTCCAAAATAGAACGAATTTCAGACTTAGAGCCGATATGCATTCGTACAATACTAGAGGGAGAGAAAACTTTGCAACTCAGCCTCATAGGATAAAGCTATTTGAGAGGAAGCCTAGTCATGCGGGGTGCAAGTTTTATAATAGACTTCCACGCTTTTTAAAGCTGTCGTCCACTAGCGGTGAATTGAGAGGGTTCAAGGCTGACTTTGTTGTTGGTTGAAGGAGCATATTACACGGTTGATGAGTTTTTTGAGGGCCATCCATGATGACTATTGTGATTTGTGTAAATTTGTAGATATTTTTTGTTCTGACTGATTTGTCGTGATGATGAGATTATTTTCATATAATTGACACATTCATGTGCATTTTGTGTAGTCTGAGAAGGGATGATTGATATAGATTATTTATGTTTCATACAATGTTCTGTGATTTGACCTGACTGTGATTGATTCTTTTTATTCTCCATTTACCTGACTGTGATATAAATGTTATCAATTTGTATTGTTTTAATCATTAATAGATATGTTGTTGTTGTTTTTCTGTTATAGTTGAATTCAATTATGATCTAGACTGATTCAGCAGTGGAACAAATAAGCTGTGATAAGATTTATATTGAATATACTATGGAATGGAACTTATAATAATATTGACTCTAAATTACTGTATGACGAAACTCTATGTTTGTAAAAGCTCTTGAGTTAATAAAACATTATGACTATAACAGGAGTTAATTATGGACCGAGGGAAAGAGTTTTGCAATAGTCAAGTGAAGGCAGTATTACAAGAGTTTGGAATCGCAAGTCATTTTACAACAACAGGACATCCAAGATCCCACGGCATCATTGAGACATTACATAATATTTCAACAGAGCACCTTCATCTCTTAGAGGCTGATAAATCAATAACTGGAAAAGAAGCTATGGCGAGGGCAATATTTGCTTACAACAATAGCATTCATTCAACAACAGGCCTTACGCCTCTGCAATTAATTCATCAGCATGAGATGCACAAACCAATTTGGGAAAAGATGTGTAAAGAGAAGAATAGAATTGTACGGCATAATTTGGAAACCGAACAAGTGGACGAAAAGATTAGTCGGTGATATAATCTTCAAAAAGAACCATTATAAACGGACTAAAGCAGATCACCGTTTTATAGGACCTTTTATTGTTCAGGAACTTCTCTCAAGGAATCGATTGAAGCTTGGAAAATTGCAAGGAATGCCAAAACGTTCTGAGATAACACATGTTCATGAGATAAGAAGAGTCAAGAGGCGATCGCCAGATTGGCAAACGAACTAACATAGGCTTGTTTTCATTGTTATTTTGGTTTTTATGTTTGTTGCAGGGATAGTGAAGACTGGGGAGGGGCAGATAGTAAACCCAGCTGTTACATCAGCTTCACTATCCCTATCATTATAATTTGTTGATTTTACAAAAATAAACAGTTCAGTTTTAGAACCAAAACGAACCACATTACTTAACTAACTGGTTATTTTTATATCTGGTTATTTTTAATAAAACAAAATAAATCTTATAGCACCCTTCATTTTTAAAAAAACTTAAAATAGTTGAACAACTAGTTTCGGTTTACACCATCTTCAGGTTATAGAATAAATTATAAATAAAATAATAAAATAAGTTATAAATGAATTTTTATTTTATTTTATAACCTGAAGATGGTGTAAACTGAAACTAGTTGTTCAACTATTTTAAAGTTTTTTTTTAAAATAAAGGGTGCTATAAGATTTATTTTGTTTTATTAATTTAAAAGTAGCCCATGTCAATAAGTGTTTTATAAAACTGCTTATTTTTATATCTGGCTTAATGTTTAACAGATCTCGAAAACGGCTCTAACGATTTTCACGAAATTTGGAACATAGTAGGTTTATGATATAAAGATTCGATTGCACTAGGTCTCATCCTTGAGAAAACTTGCTGAACGACATTGAAAGGATAATTCATCCTTGGCTGGAACAGCTGTGGATAGTAAAAAGTGAGTATGTGAAAAATCAAAATATCGCATCCCCGAAATTCATAAGATGACGTATAGCCAGCTGTGAAATATAAACACGATCATTTTAGAGAATCGTGTTCTGTTTTTCAATTAAAAAATAACGAGCGAAGCTCGGTGCCCCGATATTATAGCTTAATAGTTTAAAAATCGAAAAACTTTGAGAAATATAAATCACCATCAGAAAGTTTATTTTTTGCCTTTGCACAGCCTTAAAGGCATTTTTATTTGCAGTGATAATGGAGAATGCCTTTTTTGGGTCCTGCAAATATTTATGTATGTCGACAATGTTCTTGCTTGTTGATTTGTTACTCGTAAATGTCGAGATTTCACACACTTTAGTAAGTCAATTTTACTCTTACGATGTTAATGGAAACAAGAATAGAATAAATGAGCAAAATTACCTCCATCTGAGCTTTGTATTGATTCTCCTGCTGCTGACAAACTTCCAAATTTTGCTGAAGTTGCTGAATCTTCATGTGACTTATTATCTGTCACAAAAGAAAAAAATATAGATTACTAGAGGTTCATTGATCAATGAATGTATTACTGATAGAAATTTATTACTTAGTAATAATAACATTCAACATTACACAATAATCTTCGGGAATAATTGAGATCAGAAAATAAAAAATAATGGCTACATATTAGGATCGAGGAATTTTTACAGAGGTTTGGAAACTCTCAATTTTGATTTTTTAGAATTTTATACCTCTGAGATGGGATAATTATTGAAAATACAATTTCATTGGGAAATACTCATATTATGAAAATAAGATAATGAAAACAATAACTTAGACTAGTATACTATAATTGAAAGAGAAGCGGTTGTAAGTTGAATAGACTAATAAAACAGTAGAGTGTCTTTCCAAAAGTTGAATCATTTAAAACTACTCAATACAAAACCACTAGAAAATATTGTATTTTGGCGAAATAAAGTTTATTATTATTATAAATCTATATTTCTATATTTATAAAATTTCAGATCTTTAGGTAATTGTGTTTTTGTACGTTCTAACTTCTGACTGAGCCACTTGAATTAATCACACAATTGACAAGCATTCCATCCCAACAATATTAAACCTTTTTCTAGACAATTTCAATGAAAACACTTTTCAATAATGTAAAGGTTGGTATAGTTTATTTATGCTCAATCCAATTCGTTATTCCTTATACACCCGTTTTTCCCTTATTCTTTCGTTTTATTCTTTATTTTAACAAATATCAGTAATTATTATTCATTATAATTATAAAAAATGATTGGGGAAGGCGAAATAAGATTGACCTTGAGCTTCTGCTCTACCGAATTTTTATAAATATTATTTCAAAGCAATATACAGACCTCAAGTTGGTTTTTGTACTGGAGTTCTTGGGCTTGAGCCGCTTCTAATGTCTGTCGCAGTCTCTGTATCTTGACCAGGTTCTCTTGACGAGCGGCTTCTATCTGGAAAGGAGGTCTCTGTCCCATCATGCCACCGGGGGCACCCCCTTGACTGGTCAGCCCCCTTGACTGACCGTCAGCCCCCGACACCTGTGCCACGAACACACATTGTCAATAATATTAGATATCTATAAGATTCTTGAATTTCTAGATACAGCTCTGCACAATACGAATTAAGATGTTTCATCAAGTGATTTCCAGCTTAAGATACAACCTACGTCATCTGTCACATAAAGGTGCGTGAAGATTTATGCGCCACGAGCACGCGCATTTCACTTTTCATCAGCTGATGCTATGCTTTTTATTTATATTTGTATCTTACTGTTTCTGTACAACAACAGAGTCTGTAAGTCTGTACGCACCTTACACATTTCGCAAACAACATTAAATAAGAGACTGAGTTTTTAGATACCGTACTAGACTTAAAGAAACTACATGTTCCATCAAGTTGTTTTCAACTCTTCGAAATTAGCCCAATGCAGTGCTTGGTTGGTTTAATTAAAAAGTTATTCATCTATTAAATTGAATTTACAATGTTAAAAATTTATTGAAAAAAATCTTACTTGAATAATCACCTCTAACCTACTTATATAAAGTGAGTTATAATGTTGAAACATTTAATTCTAATTTAAATTGATGGCTGCCTTGGCACTTGATCTCTAGTATGTCCGCAGTACCTAGGTATTTTCTAGTTTTGACCCAGTTAAGATCACTTCTCAAACTAATATCGCTAACCCCATCTAGTTATACAAATTTCTGATTGAGTGGACTGTAATTTTAATCGATTTAATATTCAATATAGTCTGGCAGAAAAATACTAATGAATCCATTCATGATGCAATGAAAAACTCTATTATTAAAACTTACCCCGGCTGAAGATCTATGCTGTAAGTCAGAGTGATTTTTATCTATAGGTTTGGGTGGTAAAAGGGTAAAGGGAAGAATTAAGGAATAGAGAAATGTAAATAAATCACTTGACCTCTGATGATTTATGATGTACGGTAGCCAGACACTGCAGAGAATTGTTGAATCATGTATGGAATTCTGCTTCTCAATTTTACTAGGTATTAATTCACTACTACTTTCGATATAAAAAATAATCAAATTCTCACATGTACTTTAAATTCAGTACGATCGGATACACGGAATTAAAATTAATAATTTCCGATAGAAATACAAACAAATCAACAAACGAGTCGAACTGTCCTGTCAATGGAGGCAGCTTTTCGAACCGACTGAACGAAAACTACAAACCAACAATTAAACAATTATGCACTAGAGTACGCCAGTAGACGGGGAAGATTCGAAACTAACTTCTCAGCGCCAAACTCCATTAAATTCAAACGGCGTCAACATACCCCCGACCCTGAAAAATTAATTTTCAGCCAAAGCTGGAAACACAAAAAAAATCCGCAAACCCACAAAAAAAACATTCTAGAAAAAACCAACACAGAATAAAACAAAAGACCAATAAACTAAATGTGTGAACTACACACAAAAAAAAACAACTTGACAAATAGAAGGCTACGGGAGCATATAATGCTCATTGAGTAGGCAATGGATACAGTTTTGTAGCCGGTCGCTTATAACGTCCATTAACCAACCGTACTGTAGCCACCCTTACAATTCCGTCTGATCCAGGAAATACCTCCTCAATCACACCCATTGGCCACTTCAAAGGGGGAGGATTAGGCTGGTCCACTATCACCACCATTCCGACTGTGAGCGACGCTGTATCTTTACTACACCACTTCTGTCTGACCTGTAATTCGTGGAGGAACTCCAAAAAGATTGAACCATGGCTGACTAACTCGAAACGATTCAAACGATTGATTGAACATTTTTCGACATCCTGCATAGGAAGATATTTGAGAGGTGTCAATGTCAGGAAATGTGCGGGTGTGAGCGCTAGTGGTTCGCGCGGATCTGAGCTCAATGGACACTGGGGTCTTGAATTCAGCACGGCTTCGATTTGTACTAATACGGTGTTCAACTCTTCGTAGGTCAACAACTGTTTCCCAATCACACGGAACAGGTGTGACTTAACGTTCGCCTCCCATATGCCACCAAAATTAGGACTACCTGGCGGTAAAAATTTCCATTCAATACGGTACTCCGACAATTGAGATGAGAACATTTCTTGAAAGGCTGCTGAATTCAGTAATTGTGACAATTCTTCGTTGGCACCAACAAAATTCGTACCACAATCGTAGTGCATCACACGACAGGGCCCACGACACGATAAAAATCGCCGGAAAGCATCCAAAAATTGAGGCGTTGATAAACCTGACACCAGCTCAATGTGTACTGCCTTTGTCGCCATGCAAACAAACAAACATATGTAGGCTTTAAGGATGAAAGGATTCCTGCGCCTAGCCATGGTGATATTTATTGGACCTGCATAGTCCACTCCACATTCTTGGAAGGGTTTACATGACGTGACTCGACAAGACGGTAGGTTACCCATTTTGGGTGTGATCTCTCTTGGACTACATCGAAAACAGATATTACATTTATGAACACGATTACGAATAACTGTACGAGCGGACGATATCCAGAACTTCTGTCTAATTAGTGACAACAATAAATGAGGCCTTGCATGACAGTTTGTTTTATGATAGTGATCAATCAACAATGTGACTAAGTGATCTGTTTTCGGTAACACAATTTGATGACAACTATCAAAGTCAATGCTCGCATTCTGCAAGCAACCACCAACTCGAATAAGCTCGCTATCTAAAAAGGGGGATAACCACTGAAAACGAGTAGGACAATCTTTTCCATTTTTCAATAAATTCAGTTCTGATGAGAAATGAATTTTTTGAATCACTCTGCACAAATACAACTCGGCTATCTCCAAGTCCGAAGTTCCTGGTTTCGGTAATATTCGTACAGCCTTCGAAACAATGACAACAACACGCAACAAATAATTATAGTTGGAACAGCGCTCAATCAGACGATAGATTACATTATCAGATAAATTTTCTGACTCGAATACAGTCAATACAGTGTTTTTTTTCACCTCTGGCGGATTTTCCAGCTCAACGAATTCCGTATTAACCGTCCGATGACTCTCATCCATAGACAACCACTCAGGCCCCGTCCACCATAAATTGTGCTCTACAAGGTCGCGCGGAGTCAATCCTCTCGACAAACAATCAGCTGGATTCTCCACACCTGCTATGTGCATCCAACGATCAATCAGACAATCTTGAATCCGGGAAACTCTATTTGCGAGAAACGTTTGTCACCGAGATGGTGATGCTCTTATCCAATGAAGTGTAACAGTGGAGTCTGAAAACGCTAACACTCGATCCACTTGACAACGTTTGCGAATTAACAACACAGTAGTGTTCAATAGCTCACTCAGAAGGACTGCCGCACATAATTCCAATCGCGGTTTCGAGACCGTCTTTGAAGGAGCTACTTTAGACTTAGCACACAATAATGAAATCTGAGTCGAATGATCACTATTTTGAGTCTTCAAATAAATTACAGCACCATAGCTCAATTTTGAAGCATCACAAAAACCAATCAATTGTATGGGTGAATCAGATGATACTCCAACATATCTGGGAATAGACAACTTTGAAAGGCAATTAAACTCTCTTTGACAATTTTCCCACAATGTTCGAATCTCAATAGGTGCAATTTCATCCCAATCTAGACTTAATTTCCACAATTTCCCTATTAGACATTTCAGAAACAAAGTCAAAGGAGCTAGAAGACCAAGTGGATCAAATATTCTCGCAACAGTGGAGAGTATGTTACGCTTTGTTTGTCCTTCTGTTCTGAATTCACGAGAAAGTTAAATACGTCAGTACTAGGCTGCCATTCAAGTCCCAAAATAGCCAATGTACTAGCCTCAAAGTCTTTTCCGAGAGAGGATTTTTCGCTATCCAACATTTTTGACAACATTTCCGGAGAATTTGATGCCCACTTCGTCAATTCAAAACCTCCCTTTCTAAACAATTCTTTAGACTGATGTTAGAGCGCGTCTGCTTCATGTAATGATGGAACTGACGTGACTAAATCATCCATGAACATCGAACACGGGATTCTTTTCTCTGCGATCGGAAAATTTTCACCCTCTTCTTGTACTAATTGATGTACTGTTCTCAGCGCTAAATAAGGCGAGGAAGTGATACCAAACACTACACAATTCAACTCGTAAATCTCGACTGGGTCATCAGGAGAAAATCTCCATAAAATTCGCTGAAAACGGCGACAAGACTCGTCAACAACAATCTGACGATACATCTGTTTGATGTCCGCTGTTGAGGCTATCGTGAAAAGACGAAAATACAACAACAAAGAGCAAATATCCGTCTGCAATTTCGGTCCCACATGGAAGACATCATTCAGAGATAGGCCAGTTACCGTTCTAGCACTCGCATCGAAGACAATACGCAACGGTGTACTTGTACTGCGAGCTTTAATAATACAGTGATGAGGAATGTAATATCCCTGTTTATCTGACTGATCATTCACTAAAGACATATGACCCTGCCTCAAATAGTCAACCATAATTTCATGATACGCAATTTTTACACTTTCAGAACGAGCAAGACGTTTTTCCAAGTTTAACAGTCTTCGTTTCGCCATTGAGAACGAATCTCCTAGATTATCAGACGATTTCAAAAATGGTAATGATACCACAAACCGACCAGAGTCCAAACGACGAACCGACGATTCAAATTGATTTTCACAATCAATTTCGTTCACAGTGAGAGAACTCTTAGCCTTAGGACATTCTTCAATTTCCCAGAATTTTTGTACAAGATTATCCAATGATGGATTACAAACAAACAAACAACTATCATCTCCATCATTGTCTAATGCATTCACCACTGGTGCGCGGCCCATCACAATATGGCCAAACACACTGTTGACAGTTTTAACTGGGCCTAAACGTTCAGTAGACTGCTTATCTTTCAACAATTCTGGGATCAACTCGGCGCCAATAATGCCATCAATATAGCTAGGTAAATAATATTGCGTATCGGCAAGATCAAGACCCTTCAAATACGACAATTTAGATCTATCTACTCTTCGAGAAGGCAATTTATCGACAATATGATTTACGACCAAAGCTTGTACAGAAAAAGAAATAGCTGGCTCTTTGAGAGAGGAAAGCATAAAGGCCGTTTCACCCCGCACAGCTCTCGACCCTACGCCGAAACAATTAACTGTTGTCGCCAGACGTGTTATCGGCAAATTAAGTCGTTTACAAGTTTTGGTAGTAAGAAAGTTACACTGACTCCCAGAATCTAGCAGCAATCTAACCCTACCTCGATTTCCCTGTCTACTCAAAACAGTAGCCACTACAGTAGACAACAACACAGTTGATTCAGCATTCTTACTGTCATTGACCTTGGTCGAACAGTTAACCACTTCCTTGTTGACATTATTCACATCACTCTGAGACGATTTTTTATTAAAATCGAAATGCAATAAGGAATGATGCGGCTTTTCACACTGGTTACAACGCACTATACTAGTACATTCACGAACGACTGACTATTCAGTCTATACTATTCAGTAGAATGACTATTAAGCAAACACTTGAAACAACATGATTTGTCTTTGACAAAAAGGAAACGTTCCCATGGTGACAATTTCAAAAAAGAACGACAATCAAGTAAGCTATGAGTACCTTGATTACACTTCAAACAATTTGACTTTTCACGAACATTACCAGTCGAAGTCGTCTCTGATTGAACCGCCAAAATCTTAGAATTCGACAAGTTCTTGACTGGCTTCACACCACTTGATAATTCGAATTTATTAATTTTATCACATGCCAATGACTTGAACTGTCTTTCAACGAAGTGTACAAAATCTTTGTAAGTCGGAAGGTCCTTATCTCGACAAGAAATCTCGAACTCTCTCCCAGATGTTGGATCTAACACTTTCAATCCCTGGTACAAAAAAATACAATCCTCCAAACCCTCATTTTTTACCCGCTTCAAAGCTGTAATAGAATTACAAAATCTATCTAATATCGATGCCAAGCCCGCCCTAGATTCAACCTTCAAACCTTTAAACTGAAATATTTAATCTAAATAAGCATCTATCTGAGATCTAGGGTCATTATAACGGCTAACCAATACATCACAAATACTTTTGTAATTAGTGGCTATAGGTGGAAGATGTTTACAAATATTCGCGGCCTCATGAGTAAGCTTTGAAACTAAATTCTGGACCTTATGTTGATCTGATAAAGTGGTATTGTCATGGACTAATGATTTGAATAATTCAATAAACGTAGACCATTCAGCCTGACGTCCACTAAAATTTGGCAATTGAATTTTCGGTAATAATTGTTGTTCATTAGCTACACTACTTGCTGAAACTGTCAGTGAAGCTGCTTGCTTAGTTTCTGATTGTTTTTTTTTCGACTGCTTTATCGATAAATGCAATCATATCTAAATGCGAGTCATTGAATTTAGAGACATATTCTGGGTCTACACTCATTTCTAACTCATTAATCTTAAATTCAATACTATCATAATCCGCGACTGTTGCTGGAATTAATCTAGCCAAAGTTAAAACATATTGAGCTGTTTTCTGATCAGATACATTTTTACACAAATCAAAAATCTGGTGTGGCGCACTCACACAACTTTCCTTGCCGTTATGAAAATTGATCACCTGACGCTACGGTAGTGTTCCCGCGCATCTCAAGTCTACTATTCAAAGATTAAAGCCAGCTGGTGACAGGGTGAAACGCTAAAGACACACGGGATCTGCTATCTCTTCATAGTGAATCATTTAATAGAATCAACAGTTGCCAATAGTTTGAAATTGGATAATCACATTTTCTCGATTTTCGAGTTTATTTTTAATTTTAGGTGAAAATGTTACTAAACATTAATTGTAGAGATTCTCATGCTCAATCTATTCCACTCGAAATTTTTTGTTTAAATTGTATCTGAAGCTTGATAATTAAGAATCTAAAATCAAACTTTGTATAGATGGGGCGGAACTCCTGAAATTTTTACAGATATGGGACTTGTGGCAGTTGATAGAGCTTATCGATGACTATATCAGGTATAACTTTAATCAAAATCGTTGGAGCCTCTTTCGAGAAAATCGCGAAAAACCCTGTTTTTGACAACATTTTCGCCATTTTAGCCGCCATCTTGAATCGCATTTGATCGAAATTGTTCGTGTCGGATCCTTGTATTGTAAGGACCTTAAGTTCCAAATTTCAAGTCATTCCGTTAATTAGGAGATGAGATATCGTGTACACAGACGCACATACACACATACACTCATACACACACACACACACACACACATACAGACCAATACCCAAAAACCACTTTTTTGGACTCAGGGGACCTTGAAACGTATAGAAATTTAGAAATTGGGGTACTTTAATTTTTTTCGGAAAGCAATACTTTCCTTACCTATGGTAATAGGGCAAGGAAAGTAAAAGTACGCTGTATTCTCTGTTATAATTGTTCTAACTTCGCCCTATGAATTTTCAACATTGCAGGAATAGTTTTAGGATCTAATTCTCCTTGCGTATTCATTTTGAATAACTTTGTTATCACAAACGATAAGATAGTGATGAACAAACAACTTATCTGTAGACACAATCTTACTGATAAGCACAACAAAGTTTAGCGTGTCTGCTCTACGCTCTTGAACTTGTCGACTACAATACGAACAATACTAACAAACTAAAAATGCACATATGATAATTTGTGTCCAATTTAGGCCAATACACATCACGGACCGGTCGACCATCAATAGTTATACAAATGTCTGATTAAGTGGACTGTAATTTTAATCGACTTAATATTCAATATATTCTGGCAGAAAAATACTAATGAATCCATTCATGATGCAATGAAAAACTCTATTATTAAAACTTACCCCGGCTGATGATCTATGCTGTAAGTCAGAGTGATTTTTATCTATAGGTTTGGGTGGTAAAAGGGTAAAGGGAAGAATTAAGGAATAGAGAAATGTAGATAAATCACTTGACCTCTGATGATTTCTGATGTACGGTAGCCAGACACTGCAGAGAATTGTTTAATCATGTATGGAATTCTGCTTCTCAATTTTACTAGGTATTAATTCACTACTACTTTCGATATAAAAAATACTCAAATTCTCACATGTACTTTAAATTCAATTGTTACTCCCTACGATCGGAGACACGGAATTAAAATTGATAATTTCCGATAGAAATACAAACAAATCAACAAACGAGTCGAACTGTCCTGTCAATGGAGGCAGCTTTTCGAACCAACTGAACGAAAACTACCAACCAACAATTAAACAATTATGCACTAGTGTGCGCCAGTAGACGGGGAAGATTCAAAACTAACTTCTCAGCGCCAAACTCCATTAAATTCGAACGACGTCAACACCATCTTTTATCATAAAACACCAGTACCTTGGTATTTTCTAGTTTTGACCCAGTTAAGATCACTTCTCAAACTAATATCGCAAACCCCATATTTTATCATAAAACACCAGTACCTTGGTATTTTCTAGTTTTGACCCAGTTAAGATCACTTCTCAAACTAATATCGCTAACCCCATCTTTTATCATAAAACACATGTCAATTGGTCCAGTAGAGCGTTCACAGTGTTGCAGTCATTAGTTCTGCAAAAAGATTTAAACATACAGTGGAATATATAACTTCATGTTTTGGACTGTTGTATAAATTAGATTTGGAACCGTTTTGGGCGTAAGCCTGTGGCACTTTTCTGTGAGTTGTGTAATTCTGAAAGATTGAATAAATTTTTAGATTTTTTGGTGATCATTCTTTGAACTGATAAGACTCACGTATTCCTTACACTTTTTACAATAGTTTTCTGTGCATGTACAGATGTTAAACCTAATTGAGGTTCAAAAGTTGACATCAGTTGAATAGCATCAATTTATTGATAATTATTATAAATAATCAATAACAAAAGTATTGTAATATCAAAAAGTTATAAATTTGGAACGATTATGTACTGATGGTTGATTCACTTTGTCTAGGCTTAGTCTCACACCTTGTGGTAAAACACAGTTAGATTTTCAAAATTATTTTTTTCATTTCCATAAAGAATACAACATTACATGTTTAAATAAAGATTAACATTTATTGTCTCTTTTCTGTATAGGGCTGCTACTTGTAATATGGATAGAAATAAAAATAAAAATCTTAGTACCCTTTTTTGAATTATTTAATCACAACATGTTTCAACATTGATGCCATTTTCAAGTGAAAATGCCATCAACATGTTGTGATTAAATAATTCAAAAAAGGGGGTACTAAGATTTTCATTTTTATTTCTATTTAGATTAACATTTACTATAATATATTGGAAATGAATTTCACCACCGGAAAAAGTACAGCTTGCTCGCTGGTGGGTTGCGTTATCAACTTCACTGACAACATTCACTGTTATAACTATCATCAGAATGGTTGTCACTGACCTGCATGCCGAGCGCAGGGTTGGCCTGTTGTTGGGGTCCGCCCACCCCTGTGGGGGGCCGGGTGGGGTCTGGCTCTGCGAAGTGGCACTGCCGCCCCCGCCACCCCCCACCGCTGCCATGGCTTGCATCAAGTTGCTGGCTGCACTGCTGGAGGCAGCACCCCCCACTCCACCGCCTCCACTCCCCTGGCCCCCCTGCACACCACCCGGGCCGCCTCCCAATCCTCCACCTCAACACACAAACATCACACTAATTCAATAAATGAAAATGATTTACTAAAAAAACTATTATTTAAAACACAATATTACACTATTAACACACTAAATAAACATTAAATTTACACTATTATCACTATTTAGTACAGTCTTTGTCCCAATTTTTATCACATTTTCATACATTTTTATTGGAAAAACAAAGATATGGAATTAAAGATCTATCTAAGAATATTGATCCATAGATAAAATGGCTTATTATTTTTTTGATTCAAGATTTCCAAGATTGATGTTCGTTGCAGCACACAAACTGGTTTAGCTGGCAACGCCCATATGATTTTGTTGAGGAAAATATATTTATTTCATATTTACATTTGAATTAGGTATTTTAATAGTGTTTTTGATTTGAAAATTGTACGGTTTTACGGTAAATCAAGAATTTGATTGAAAGAATTGTAAATACATGGAATGATCCAATATATGTAGTTCAATTGTTCAGGGATACTTGTATTTGTATTTACATAGAAAATTTAAAATCGAAGTACCCTTTTTTGGAACATATACTCATCAAAATATTTATATTTACTATCGTGGGTCAAGTGGAAGAAGGGGGAACTTATTGCTTCAACTTTGCTAATATCACTTTCAATGTTATAAAGTGCAAATAAAAACATTTATCTATCTATCTATTATTCACGGCATGTTTTGGTTTTATTCAAAAAATCTAAAGCCGAAACATGACGTGAATAATAAAAATATATGTAGAAGAACGGGTATAGCCTACTTTTATTTTTAATTCTTATATAATAATATGGAATTAAATTTGTAATAAATAAAAAATATAGTCCTGAAACTCACTGATTGGGAAAAATGTTATATGAAATCGGAAAAAATATGTGAGTGAACTAAAAAATACAATGCAAATCACTGAAAATAATAATTACTCGTCGCTTGGTCGTCAACAGATGATTTCTTGGTGGTTAGAGTTCTAACTCGTACTTCATCATGCTCAAGCCACATAAAAAGCAATATTGGTAGATTCGGAATCAACAGTTGACTGATATTGATGGAATAAAAGAACTACTACAAATAAAATTCAACAGAAGTAATGCTAATTGGAGATAAAGATTTCCAAGATATATGAAATATTGAGATTCAAGTCTAAAGATGATTTACTAGTTGGGAAGAACGGTGAAGAGGAGGGGATGATATTACAGTAGAACTCCAATTATCCGAACACCGACTATCCGAATCGCCGATTATCCAAATCACTTTCAGAAAAAAATTGCGCTATAATTCTTCCCCCTGCGATGCCAGTGTTTGCGCATTCGCTCACTATTGTCATTCTCTTGTACATAAGTACATTTTATTTATATTTAAAACATGTGAAAATATCATGTTTCTTTCATTTAATTCAATAAAAAATAGTGAAATATCAAAACGTAGCCTTTTTCTCTTAAATGACAATTTAAAAAAAACTCCGATTATCCGAATATTTGATTATCCGAATGGGTCCCGGTCCCCATTAATTCGGATAATTGGAGTTCTACTGTATTATGATAAATGAAGAACTTGAGATTTTCGAAACCCGGAGATTAATGACTAATGAATCAGAATACTCAATTTATCAAGCTGTGAAGAATATGAGATGAGTATCTTCAATATCGATAGAGGCTTTACCGATTTTAAAGCAGAAGATTATCTTACATTATTGGAATAAAGTATGGAGACACTTTAAAAATTAGTAAATAAAAGAAATAGAAGCACCATGTTAGTCAGAGTTATTTGAATAAGTAAAATTGTTATTTATGGGAAAATAATGCCAACGATAACCAAAGTATAGGAATAAAACAAGTTGAATACTCCAATTACCTTCGGAAAAATGTAAAATACGGTGTAAGTACAGATGCATACAACAAAATATAAAAAAATCCTAGGAATATGCGG
Organism: Nilaparvata lugens; assembly: GCF_014356525.2. Lineage (NCBI taxonomy): Eukaryota > Metazoa > Arthropoda > Insecta > Hemiptera > Delphacidae > Nilaparvata > Nilaparvata lugens. Next base: position 43,712,051 of record NC_052508.1, read on the forward strand.
CAATATAAAAAGAAATCTGAAAAATAAAACGTATTTGTTCAAAAATAAAATTCCCAACAAAAATGTACAAAAGAATTTTAGAAATTGAATTTCAAGGATTTCAATTTGAAAATTGAAGTTTCGAAGTTACATCAACGTTCAGTGTGCTTGGATTTATGGAAATAGGAAAATAAGGAAATCCTGTACATGTCAATAAGAGTCTAATAGGAGAAAACTGTAAGAAGCGAAAATGAAGAAACAAATGAATTGAGTACTGTGAAAATGACGAGGCAGTAAACCTGAATGACTAATTCAACGAAACTACACAACTCAACCCGCAGAGAAATACTTCATTCCAATTGGAGCAACAATGTCTCAGTAAACCTATTGAATTCAGTAACTCAGAATCGATAAATAAAGTATGCTAATTGAATACTTCAGCTACCCTAGAAATAATAATTATTCTTTCAATGTATGATGTTTATGAGTTGTGTGTGGTTAATTAACTTAAGGAAGATACAAAAATGGATTTTGGACCGAATGAGAAAACTAACTCATAATAATATTATTGTGTGATTCTTTATCGTAAATTACAACGTATTGCCAGGTCTTGCAAGACCCATTGCATACTAACACCACAAAAATTATGGAATTGCTACGGCTTCCGTTGTATCGCTATTACCCAATTGATATCTGTATGCACAGAGCCATAGGACGACTAGGACTGCTAACATTTGTTTTGGTATGAACATGTAAGTATTGGTGTCCGTCCAAGTAAGCAAATATAAGAATTTAATTTGTTGATTTCCTATGTTGAAATTGATTAAATGAAACTAGATGAATGATGAAATATTTTTAATGTTGGAATGACAAAATAGAACTCTGGATAAAATTTGAAATAAACTGTTACAAGTGATAAACAAACTATACGAGTTGGAAACATCACAGGTGGCAATCATATGATTCGCCACATTAAGCCCCCCACCACGGGCAGACGATTTGGCCAATCGAAATTTTGAAGCTCACTTTTTTCTGGAACAGGGTGGGAAGGCTGAGGTGAGTCGTCTTGAAGGTTGTGTAAGAAACGGTCGAGGTTTCTCTGTAGATACATCACAGAGCACAGTAAGTGGTGATTCAGGAATGAGTACTCGTTTCAATGAAAAGAGAAGAATTCTCTGGTGTTATCTTCTGAAGTTGGATACCTTTGACATATTTGTATATCCATCGAAAACTCAGAGAAGAATGATAATTGGTTGAGTGGAATTGGTGAAAGTTGATTGGTTGAGTTTGTGGAGTTGATTGGTTGGCAAGCATAGACTAGAGGCTTGTGGTCTGTGCAGATAGTGAAGAGATGTCCTTCTAAGAGGTGGCGAAAATGCTGTACCGCTACATAAACAGCAAGTAGCTAGCGATAGTATACTGGCCAGCAACTTTCTTTCAAATATAATTTTTTTGAAAAGAAAGCAAAAGGTTGCCATAGTATATTCGCTAGCAACTTTCTTTCAAAGATACTTTTTTTTAAAAGAAAGCAAGAGGTTGCTATACGCCTTCAACCATTTGTAAGCATTCTCCAACTGAGTGGTTAGAAGCATCAGTAATTAAACCAAGTGTTTAATTCTTGAATTATTACTCTTCTTTCCCAATTCTGAATTACATAGTACTGTCATTTACCCATGCTTCATAAGGAAATATTGCTCTCTCCCAGTCCAGATGTTTGGCGGTATTCAAAAAGTGTTTTCTTTTTTGTAAAAATTGGAACTTGCAAGTGTTCAATGCAAAATTTTATCTTTTTATAAGTTAATAAAAGTTTTAAAAATGCATTTTTAAAATTTTAAATTCTCGGCAAAAGTTATCCAATTGATGCTGTAATATTGTGAACTGTTCACGTTGAACAGAAATTTGTTCTTCATCCATCGTGGTGGATAACTTGAGTAACTAGGTAATTTTTAGTTAACTTTTACTCACATGAAATATCTGTAAAAATGCTTGCTGTTGTTGATCACGTCGGGGTCACCAAAATAGGAATTTAATTTGTTGCTTTTCTATGTTAAAATTGATTAAATGAAACTAGATGAATGATGAAAAATTTTTAATGTTGGAATGACAAAATAGAACTCTAGATAAAATTTGAAATAAACTGTTACAAGTGATAAACAAACTATACCAGTTGGAAATATCACAGGTGGCAATCATATGATTCGCTACACAAATTAGTTTTGTAAACGTTTAATAGATATTTTAATAATAGTATTTGTAATATAGGATGACTGACCAAGTGAGGCAGCTTGTTGGCCCGCCATTGTCCCGGCCAATCCAGCAGGCAGCATACCCATCTGCTGGCCTGGCTGGGAAGATAGGGCACCGACGAGTGGCCCCCCCTGCTGAGGACCCGGCACCCCTGGTCCACCACCACCCGGCCCACCAGGACCCGCCCCCACACCCACTTGGCCGCCTCCGGGCCCCCCCGGCCCCCCGCCACCTTGCCTCATCAGCGCCTGAGTTGACTTCTGCTGTTGAATCACTTTGCGCAGTCGGTCGACGAAAGCCACCTAACCAAACAAACAATTGCATTTATCTGTTGTTGTTCGATTTTAGGCAAAATAAAAAGTGAATAACTGGGGAACTACATAATAGAAAAACTTATTTTTAGACACAAAATTACACAATACCCTTAGAAGTTCTCAATTCGGAATATCTTTTTATTATTATAAATAATTTTATTATTCAATATTAAACTATCATATTTATTACACTTTATTCTCACTTTTTGTTTCTATTTTTATTATATCTGTATATTTTTTATTGTATTTCTATTTTCTGCTAACGACGTGGTTAAGTGGTAGGAATCCAATATCTGCTGAAGAAAGACTTGTAATTAAAAATTAATTACAAAGTTTAAAAGTTTGTGTTTCTTTAATGGTTCTTAATTTTTTAATACCTATCTCAATATTATTCATTACAAATGGTAATTGAGTGGAATATTTCTAATTAATAAATCAATTCAAGCCATCTAAATTCAAAATTAGAAGTTTTCATGTTTATTTTTAACTAAAATTTTATAAAAATTGTACACGTGAAATTCTAACCTTATCTTGAACTTTGTCACCTATAAATTTGGAAGAAAAATAGCACAAGGACTACCTTATTATTTTATCTACCAATGTTATTACATAAGTGTCATTTTCATTGTAAATAAATAAATAACACTAAGGTAACCATATTTCACAGAAAATATGAATGAAATGGATTAGAATAGCCTTACTTTTGATTTCAAAGTGCAATAGATGAATGTCCTCTTTTGAATAATCAAATAATACACATTACAGGAGGATTTTGGCAAACATTACATTACTATTCCAGTGTACTAGATGGTGGGAAAATGTAGTAGAACAAGTGCATTATTATGCACAAGAGTAGACCACTATATTATGTACATTATAATATATTTACCACATATAGTATGTACATTAGTAGGGCACTCGCACGTTGACGCTTTGACCCTCCGCTTGTAGACGCCCCAAAAACAAACCAGCTTGTTCCAAAGTTTGACACCACGCTCGGCTCTGCGAGTAGACGCTTCCAGTGTGTTTTAGCTCATTACTTAACATTATATTGTTCACGACGCTCCTCAACGCCACGCCACGCTCCGCTTTCAGTGTGGTTGTACCCTTACTGTGACAACGAGATCTTTCAGCAGATCCGCTATCTTCATAGAAAAGTAGTAGGTTTGAATCGCAAAGTTTAGTGTCTATTGGGTTTGTTGTGGCTGAGAAGTTGGTTTGTTCATTTAATATGCATTGTATACAATATGTAGACAATATATATTGTCTATAATATGTATTCTACTTGTTTACGAGTAAAACCATGAAGATGGCGGACCTGACGAAAGATCTCGTTGTCACAGTAAGTGAATGAATCCATTTATTGAATAAATCTATCTGCTACTCATTCTATTGTATAGAATTATTGTATTATAGTTGTGTCAAAATATTGTCTTTACTTTTGACTTGACACAACTAAAGACAATATTTTTTACTTGCAATATGACAATACTTCCGCTACAGGCTACACACCACACAGCCACTTCCCACACTTTGTTGGATCTTGTCTGTTTGTGATGCTGATGCTGTGAAGAGTCATGGACAGGTGCCAGTGCCGGGTCTCTCAGTTCATGATCTGGTTTATTGCATTTATGCTGTGAAAGCCCCCAAGTCACAAGCAAGAATCATAAGATACCGTGATTATAAGAATATTAACTACTCGGAGTTGTTTGCTGACCTTTTCACTGTTCCTTGGCATTATGTTGTCGTGGCTGCTACTATTGATGAGAAGCTGGAAGTATTCCAACAAATTATGTGCGAGCTGTTCAATAAACATGTGCCGATGAGGTGCAAAAAGGTAACTAGGAGACCAGCTCCCTGGATAACACCGGACATACGTCAGCTTATGAACGAGCGTGACAAAAAATTCCGCTTGGCTAAGAGATGTGGGTGTCCAATGATGTTTGCAGAGTACAAAAGGCTTAGGAATCGTTGTAAGCTGAGGATACGAAATTCGAAATCCCATTACTTTCGAGCCCTACTGACAGACAATCGTTCCTCTGCAAGTGTCTGGAGAACCGTGAAAAGTATGGGGTTGGGTAAAGAGAAGAAACTGCCTAACATTACTCATAGCCTTGAAGAGCTCAACTCTTTTTTCTGCAATGTCCCAGTCAGTGATGAGGGTGCCCGTGCATATGCAGACACTCTCCGAGTAAACGCTCTAGAAAATGAGTTCGAATTTTCTGAAGTTTCGGAACTTCAAGTTTTCCACTGCCTAAACAGGATCAGAAGCAATGCAGTTGGTGAGGACTCTCTTCCTATAAAGTTCATAAGAGATACTCTTCCTGTCACTCTTCCTTATATAACACATTTGTATAACTTTTCACTTCTATCTTCCATTTTTCCAACCTACTGGAAATACTCAGCCGTCTTACCCCTCAATAAAATACCAAATCCCGTTTCACCGTCTGACTTCAGGCCCATACATATTCTCTCATCCCTTTCTAAGGGTTTAGAGAGGGTAGTGCATCAGCAGGTTAATAATTATCTTACAATGAACAATTCTCTAAGTGATTTTCAATCTGGTTTTAAGAAAGGCCACAGTACCACCACTGCATTGCTTTGTGTGACTGAGGATATTCGTAGAGCGATGGATGGAAGACTGGCTACTCTGCTAGTGCTGATAGATTTCAGTAAAGCTTTCGATTGCGTCTACCACCCTCTCCTGTTGAAAAAACTGAGGAATTTGGGGTTCTCCACTCATGTAGTGGATTGGTTTGGTTCCTACCTGAGTAACAGGTGCCAATCTGTTAAGTACAATGGGTTCTCATCTGGCTATCACATTTTAGGGAGGGGCGTTCCCCAGGGGTCTGTACTTGGGCCTCTTTTGTTCAGTATATATATAAATGATGTAACCAATATCTTCAGATTCTCCAAACAGCACCTATATGCCGATGACCTGCAATTGTACATCCACTTTGACTTGAACGACTTTACTGCTACAGTTGACAATATGAATAGTGAACTTGAGACTCTTACGGACTGGACTTTGAAACATGGACTTAGAATTAATGAAACGAAATCCAAGGCAATAATTATTGGCTACACTAAACTCATGACTCGCCGAGGTTTCAACTTTGATAATGGACCATACATCAAAATAAACGACATCAATTTGAATTACAGTGACTTTGTTACAAATCTGGGACTGACAATAGACAAAACACTCGACTGGACGAAACAAATCAACACCACCTGTAATAAGGTATTTGCAGGTATCCACTCGCTTAAGTGACTTCATTCCACTTCATGTGAAAGTGATGCTGGTTAAGTCATTAATTTTCCCATACTTCTCTTACGGTGACATTGTGATCAATGACATGACTGTGGCCTTGTCTGAGCGACTGCAGAGGGCTCAGAACTATTGCATCCGGTTCATCTTCAATCTAAGAAGAGATGATCATATCACCCCATTTTTCCAGCAACTACATGTGCCAAAACTCAAGAAAATGAGGGAGTATCACATTCTGATGCTGCTTCATGACCTTTTGCATGTAAAAACCCCAGGTTATTTGGCACATAAATTTGTTTTTATTGGAGATCGTAGTGTGAGAGGTACCAGGCAGGGCTCCCAACTATTGGTTATTCCAAATCATAGAACATCTATGTATAATAAATCATTCCATGTATCAGCTTGTCGGATCTGGAATCTGTTGCCTCCAACTGTGAAGAGTATTGGCGATCGAGCTCTGTTTGGCGCGGCAGTATTGAATTGGCTGGGATCTGGTGGCGCAGATTAGGCTTGGGTCGGGTTCAGCTTTATTTTTATTGTCTATTTACATTGTATCAATCTACATGAATTTAACTCATTTCCACCTTTTATGCAACTACAGATACAAAAATATTTCATCTTAATATATTGTTTTGATAATTATTATACTTTGTAAAATCTTTATTTTTAGGGTTGTTTTGTGTGCATGTGTGAGTGAATGGCAACTTGATAAGATCTTCATTTCTGATAGGTTTTCCTATAGATTTATCTAGTGGAATTTGAAATATTGTTTCCAATTGTATAAATAAATAAAGTTTAAAATTCTCTTTTATTATATGTTATTGTATTTTGATTAATAGTTTTATTTACTTATATATTAATCTTATGTAATCTTATTACATAATATGTAATCTATTTTTTCTGTTCTTATGTAAATTTGTCTTCTTTTGTAAAGGGTTGTGTGGCAGAGAGGATCAGGAGTCCTAATTCCGCCCTAATAAAGGCATATAATCAATCAATCAAATCTATCTAATAACAGAAAAGTGATTCAAAAGTAAGCAGTTCGTGATGGAAAAGAAAATTGAAGTAAAACTTGTCCATCCAATTTTTTGGCAGGGAGGAAATCTATAATTGGAGAAGATTAGGAAAGAATGGAAATGGATAGCCGTGAGATGTTTTATTATTGAAATGACTTTGATAATGGATTAGTTTTATGATGGATAGAAAATTTGAACAGAGTGAATTGAGAATTTTATAGAATTACAAATAGTTTTTGTAATTACAATATTAATAATACTGAATTTTAATAGTTTACCAGTATTCATTACTTTACAGTTTGCAGAAGTCTTCGGTGTAGACGATAGCAAATAATTTGGATTTTTATTTAATAACTTTATAATGGTGATAATATTGAAACGGAATACTATAGGATTGTGTTTTCTTCGTAATTGTTTTTATAGATTTGATTGTTTTTATTCAAAAAAGTGTAGGATTAAGATATTAGATATTAAGACTCAAATGATTATAAAGTTGAATTTTCAGCATCGTGAGAGATTTATTTTTCAGTTGAAAAATCGTTTTCTTATAGGAAGATTTTGCTAACTTGCGTCCGGGAAGACAGCCAGTTTTCAATTTTATGCAGGGTTGAAATATTCTCACAATACTGTATTTCCATTAGGGATAGAGAATACTCTAGTATTTGAGAACATTTAAAAACTGGCATATTCTTTTCTCACGGTGATGATGGCAATGTCCACAGAAATGTGCTGTCTCCACATGAACGGTCATCTCGTTGGTGGAGAGGGAGCATAATTTGGAAAGGGCAGTCCAATCACATTGAAATTTAGAGGTAGCCTCGAGCCTCTCAAATGGGAGTTTTCTCACTTCCAATATATTGAGAATTTGGCGAAAAGTAATTGTACGAAATTTTAAAAATGTTTCTTTCAGGCGATTTTATGAATAATTTTTGGATTAATTGGAAATGTTGCAAATTGTTTAGTGATAATGTCAGTGAGTCTTAATATTGTAAAAATGTTAACCGCAAAGGATTAATAATTTTAAAGATGGTGAGTGCCATTATATATTTTCTATTTCATGGTAATCACCCTAGTTGACCGACCCCCTGAATATTTGCAATTAGCTGTGGAGTTGTATTATTTGAAGAACTAGTAGTTACTATATTAAAATGGAGAAAGATCGCACACATTTGATAAAATCTTACTGAAAAGCAAAGAGGCGGAATTTATTATAAATTTATCCAAATTTGTAAAATGTTTTTACAGTTTGTTTTGTTCAAAATTAAAATGAGATAAATTCACTCAATAAGTTAAATCATTTAAATTTTCAAACATAATACTGCACTTCAATTGTGTAGCTAAACTTCTATTAAAAAAATGTAAAGAAAAGCATTACCTGATCATTGGGAATAAATCCGAGATAAGCGCGCTTCTCAGCCGTGTAGAGCAGAATGAGCACCTTGGGGTCGTACATGGTGGGAGGTGAAATGCTGGTGAAGTGCACACAGCCGGCAAAGCCAGAGCTCATCACTTTCGTCAGCGAGTCCAGTGCCTATAACCACGTATTTCAATATAGTTTATTAAAACTAACATGAATAGGTTGGTCAAACTGAATGACAAAAAAAAGATTAAATTCATACACAGTAATAAATAACTATCATGATCAGTATGTTTTCATCAATAATATGATAATATCAATTATCAATAGTATGATATGCCTGTTGTCTTGTTTAAAGAACTAGAAGTTACTTCTACTGCCTGTTTTCTTCTCTCAATCATATTGTTGTGTAATATAATGATTTGTGATTGTCAATAAATGATATAATATTATATCTTAAACAGTATAAATAAAGCAGTTGTTGGTGAACGAAAAAGAAAACATGAATCACACAAATAGTATGTGAATCCAAAAGCTAGTACCGACAGTACGAGACAACAATAATATTAAGCTTACTGTCATCAATCATTTGGTTTAATGCTAGAGTAGTTCCTTTTTCAGAGTTCTGAATGAAGCTATAGTGAGGTGAAGGTTATAATGGCGGTGGAGAAAGATAGGAGAACAAAGTTGCCGATTCTCTGCCTTTCCACTGCCTTATACAGACGATAGCTGATACCAGTATATCTGATGTAATATTAACTGTTAATTCTTGTTCAGAATAATCGATTATATTTCATTTGTCAAGAAAATATATTTTTCGATCATTTATTATTAATAATAATGTAATCATTATCGTTATTAATAAATTTTTATAATATTGAGATTGAATATCTTGTAAATTAATTGGATTTTTACATTATTGAAAAACTATTTGGCAACGTTGCGAAGCTAGAAAAAGATAGTGCTATATGCTTGTCGAATGCAAAGGATAGACAAGGTTAAAAACAACAATGTTAATCACATAATGCCATTATAACGTGGACCTCACTATAGTCAATGTGTAATCGATGTTTAGTCAAAATGTCACGGAAAACTTGAGAATTTTACAGAAACCAATGGAGGACTTTTGGCAGATTTGTATTCCCAGAATAATTTGTTCACTTACAAAACGGCAAATGGCTACATATTTACTTCATAATTATAAACATTGAACTAAAACAAGAATTACAAACAAAAAACAATAAGAATTAGTAAGTTGACCAGTTAGGTGTGGAGAGTAACATGCCTCGCACTGCTGCGGATGGAAGAGGACGGACTTTGAGTTCTTGAGGTAGGCGCCGCCAATGTTGCCGATGAGCTGCTTGGGCATGAGTTGCATGATGAGCTTGGGCGGCCAGTTGTCGGTCTTGAGCTCCTGCTCGCTGCCGTCCTTGGAGTTGGCCGACACCTGGCAGGGCACGTGACGCGTCTGTTTCTGGTTGTCGTTCGGCCCCTTCGCCTTCTCCACCCACTCCACAATGCCCTGCCATATCGTCTGTCGTTCGCGGCCAGTCTGTACAAACAAACACACATTCATCACATGCCCTATCGACAACACTCTCAACGTAGGTTGAATAACAACCTATGGTTTTTATTGTAATCGAATGGTTCTAAGATTAATCTATTAATCAATTAATAATCTATTTACCAGGAAGCATTCCGTCCAAAACTGTATCTCTCCTGAATTTTGAAAAAGTTGAAATTTTGGTTTAATATACGCGTTTGGCTCTATCAAATATTCAAAGATAAAAACCTGCGTACAGTGTATATAAAAAAAACTAAATTCCATTATTTTTGTTTTGTTTTGTCTCATTGGATACCAGCGGTTCGGATGCATAGTACTTATTAATCATTGTTTATTTCTTTGATAGTATCTATAAAATTAAGAAACTGGTAATATTTTTGATGTTATTTTTCAAACACAAAACTAAATTTCCTCAATTTCTGTTATTTTTTATCCAAGTAGTTCCAAATTTGTATATATTTTTTCATTATCATTGGTTGCTTCCAATAATGATAGTCACAATAGATTAAACAAATATTGAGCCCACTCAAACAAATGGTACATTTTTTATACAAAAAGTAACTAATAAATTAATCACCTTCAGTTAAACGACAACTCAATTTACAATTACACAAAATACACAAAGTATTCACAAATATATATTAACATACAAAAAACTATTGCTTTACGTGACAAATACTTGATACTTCTATAGTCTTCACCAGCAGCCATGGCTGCGGGAATCGTCATTTCGTCTTCCCTTTTGTAGGGGTCGTTTATCCCTTATGGTTTGTAGGTGTGCTCGTCTAAAAACTCGTCCAGGCTGTAGAATTGCTTAGGTAGTGCTTTAGTTTCCTGGTGAAGGCTTTCCTGTGTTGGATATTTTTTAGGCTAGATGACAACTGGTTGTAGAGGTGAGGTCCGATGCACATGGGAGACCTACTGTACTTCTGGAGTCTATGCTGTGGGAGGTCTATGTTCTGTCTGTTTCTAGTGTTGTAACTGTGTCGGTCCGATCTGAGCACTTGAGCTGATTTTTCATATGGATAATAGATTCCAGGATGAACAATGATATAACTGTGGGGATTTGGTATTTTACGAATAGGGCTCTGCAGTGCTCAATCCTGTCAACTCTCAGTATGGTTGTTATAGCCCTCTTTTGTACCCGGAGTATCCTCACTAGGTTTGCTTGAGCTGAGGATCCCAAGGCAGTTAGTTATATCTTAAGTGTGAGGCAAAGAGTGAGTGATAGGCCACAAAAGCTGTGCCTTCGTCGGATATATTACGTATTCTTCTGATTACATAGACTGCTGACGAGAGTTTTTTTTACATAATGCATCTGTGTGAGCATGCCAGTTCAGATACTTATCTATTAATATGCTCGTTCGAATTATTTGATGGAGTGAAATTTATGTGAACTGTTTTGTTTGAAGAAGAAACTCACATTAATTTTTGATAGAAACTTTCAATAGTTTCTCCATTGGTTTGTATGTTTCAGATAGGGTTACTTCTTCAACGATTGATACAATATAATTTTTTCTTTAGAGTGCTACTCCCTCCCCACAAGTAAATAATGAGACAGAATTCAGCAGCAAGGGTGTACCCAGTGATGTTTGTACTCGAGAGCGCCTCATGTCTAAAGCCATGTTCTGTAAGAATTATTATATCAGGTGTGCATTGATTCAATTCTACGAGTATCTGTAGTTTTTCCATTTTATTCTGTAAGCCTCGCTGTATATTGAGATAGTAGACTGTGATTGCATTATTTGTTCTTCTTCTTTCCGGTATTTTGTTAGATGCATTATGAGAAGTGTTAGCTATATCTGTGTTCTGTATTCCTGTGTGAGCCAGTTTGGGTAAGGCTCCTGGTTTTCAATTCCCTTCTCAGCTAGTGCATTTATTACTCGCCGTGCCAGTATTTCCGATCCCTCCGCATTTAGGTGAACTCCATCCCATTCTAGGTGTTTTACGTTCAGCATTCTGGTGTTGTCTACAAAATTTGATTTTAGTTAAGAGCACGTGAATTCTAGAGCTTTGTTTGTTTTTCTCATGAATCGTTCACTTATGTCTCCTTGGGCTGGTATGGAGGTCACATACCATTTTGTTTGAAGGAACGGTTTAATACCTGTTTCAATTGTCAGCCATAGGGGGCGCATTACATGGTTTGGGGTTTTGGCTCCCGTGGTATAATTTGCGCCAACAAGGAGAACTTTCTCTGGTAGTGTTTTCTGACCCGCAATAAATCTGCTTACATCCTGAACTTTCCCACCTGGGATCACCGTTATGTTTGCCTTAATTTTATTAGATTGTTTCATCTGTGTCGATGCTGTAGCAATCGAAGAATCTTTTATCACCAGCGATGTTTCATCTGTAACTACAGTCCATAGGGCGATGCAGCCTCATTCATCTGTGTTGTCTCTCTCCCATCCGTCGGTTTTTCAGGCATTTGTTTCCTCTTTTCAGCCACCAAGTTGCAGTGTGCCTCGTTTACTATCACTTGTGCTCCCTCATGTGTACTCATTCTCTCGTGTCATGAGTGATTTGGATCCCTGATGTGGTACGGTGGGCCACAAAAGAGTGATTTCATCCTTCAGCTAATTGATGCCGTCAAGCAATATCATGATTATAATAATAATTAATAATATTAATAATAATAATACTAATCAGGATTTGCATCAGGCTTAACCTATATGATACCTAAGAAAGAGGGTGAACTCAGTCCCAAAGATTACAGGCCCATCACCTGCTTGAATAGTGTATACAAGCTTTTGACCTCCATTATCACCACAAAAATTGACAAGCATATTACAGAAAACTGTTTTATTGTCTCAGAACAACTTGGGTGCAAGAAAGGAGCAAAAGGATGTAAGGAGTTGCTAGTTGTAGACTCCTTCATTGCTTGTCAGGCGAGTGCTAAACAGAGATATCTATCCATTGCCTGGATAGATTATGCGAAAGCCTTTGACTCTGTCCCATACAGTTGGCTAGTGCATGTTCTCCAACTTTATAAAGTCAGTTCAGGTATTGTCAACTTTTTGAAGCTAGCCATGACTGAGTGGAGTGCCAGGCTGTGTATTGGGGATGGAGTGGACCAATTTCAAACAGGTGCAATCAAGGTTGTCAGAGGAATTTACCAGGGAGACAGTCTGAGCCCTCTCTGGTTCTGCCTGGCCTTGAATCCTCTTAGTTTGTTGCTAAGAAATTCCCCATATGGATATAAGTTTGATGTTTCAAGAGAGTTTGCAGTATCACACAGTTTCTATATGGATGACCTGAAACTATATGCCAAGTCACCAGAGCAGCTTGAGAATTTGCTTCAGCTAGTCACTACTTTCAGCCAGAGTATCAAAATGAAATTAGGATTGGAGAAGTGTGCAGTACTGCATGTGAAGAAAGGTAAAGTAGTAAATACAGCAGAAGGGATGTTGACACTGGAAAATGAAATAGGGCAGTGGCAAATAGAACAGACATATAAATACTTGGGTGTGCACCAGCATTTGAAAATATCCCGTGTTGAAGAGTTCAGCCGTTTGGAAATTGAATTTAATAGAAGACTAAGTAAAGTCATGAAATCTAAATTGCCTTCAAAGCATCTGATTAAGGCAATAAATTCTTGGGTTATGCCATCTCTGACCTACAGTTTTCGTGTTCTGAAGTGGTCTGACACTCGTCTGGAACAAATGTACAGGCTTGTGAGGACTCATATGACAAAAAACAGGGTGCATCACCCAAGATCATCGATGAGTCGTCTATATATGCCAAGGAAGCTGGGTGGCAGGGGTTTGTCCAGGGTTTCAGATCTGTGTGCAAAGCAGGAGAAAAGACTAAGAGAGTATTTCATCTATGCTAACACAGATCTCCTCAGGGAAGTGTGCCGATTGGATGACAATTATACTGCACTTAACCTGAGGAATCCTAATGGTCAAGAGCTCTTGACAGTGCATGATTACAAGGCAAAATGACAACAGAGGGAACTGCATGGGGCTACTGCAAGCATCTGAACTCTGATCATACTAATCATGACCTTTCAAGCAAGTGGCTGACAGATGGAAGTCTTTTCCCAGAGACAGAAAGCTTTATAATTGCTATGCAGGATCAGGTTGTAGCTACCAATGCCTATAGAAGACATATCAGAAATCTGAACATAAGTGATAAATGCAGGCTGTGTAACGCTGCAGTAGAAAGTATTCAGCACATAGTTTCAGGCTGCTCAATATTGGCACCAAAAGAGTATTTGAGGCGACATAATAATGTTGCAAAAATAGTGCACCTGAAATTGCAGCAGGAATTTGAGTTCTTTGAAGAAATGGGGGATACTATTCTTACTCTCCTCCTGCATTTATAGAGAGAAACCAGATTAAGATCTATTGGGATGTTCAAATGATCACAGACAGGCAAGTCATTCATAACAAACCTGATATCCTAATGTTGAACATGAATCAAAAAGAAGCCTTGATAATTGATGTAGCCATACTAGCAGATGAAAATTGTCAAAGAACAAGAGGTGAGAAATTGAGAAAGTATCAAGAGCTACAGTAGCATTTGAGCTCAAAGATATGTATGGGCTCAAGAATGTCAGAATAATCCCAATCATAATATCCGTGAATGGTCTGATTCTTAATACAACAGTGGAGAGCTGTAAGGTTATTGATGTCTCAGAAACTCTGGTAGGGAAAATGCAGAAGTCTGTTCTGCTTGATACAGCTCGCATAGTACGCCAAACGCTCCAACATACTTGGTAAAATACTTTATCGATAATAGAAAATAATGCCAAGAGGTTGCATAAATTTTGCCCCTCTTCGCATAAGCTATCCGCAATTGCGTGAAAAAGGGAATAATGATAATAATAATATACACTAATATATTTATAATAATATTAATATCATACCGTTTAGTTCAGTGGCGGCGCTTGACCTGAACAGTTGGGTGGGCCAGTGGTGGGAATTGTTGGGGTGTGGATGGGAAGGGGGGAGTGCTTTATAAAGCATTTTTAAGTTTACAAGTTGTTACACAGGTAGACTATAGACTAAACTTTAGTTTAAAGTAAACTAAACTTAACTTTATTATTCTACTTGGAGGCAAGATGAGTTTGATGTTTTTCGATTGAATGAATTCGATTAGTCATCTCGTTGCCATTGTTAGTTAGCGAGACCATCCTCGCAGCCCATTCTTCTAGAAAACTAAACTAAACTTCATTATTCTATAAACTGAATTAAAACAACATAATATGCAACTCACCAAAAGACTTGTCAAAGTAGACCTAACCTCATTTAAATCATGATCACCACACACTAATATAGCACTTCTCAATAAAATCATGCCTTCAAATTCACAACCGCAATCAATACAGCTGGATTATTGCTAATTAATCTATGCAAATATTAGCACAAAAGTAGTTGAAGGTATTAACTTATTAACTTTATAAAATGATATAGCCTAAAACCTGTTGTCGATTCGGATGCAATTCACATTTTACATGATGGCTGGTATGTAAAAACAAAGCTATACTAGCGCTCAGCAGTCTGAGCGAGAATAGTGTGAATCAACGTGCAATGAAACTGGCCCACTTGCTCCATATATCAATGCAATGCTCCCAGCCAGTCTAGCGCCGCCGGCTTGCGTTGTCTTGCCAATACGTTCTTATGAGAGCTAGAAGGGCCCGAATTATGGGGCCCTTCAATGTGCTACGTAATGATTCGTAATGATTAATTTTTATTGTATTTTAATCAATAATAGTTAGCCACATAACCTAGCATTTTAAAATGTATTTTACTGTTTCATTTGGGTGGGCACGGCCCACTTGGCCCTTATGGAGGCGCCGCCACTGGTTTAGTTTGAGTATTAGAATTTGATCTAGCAGTGACGTTACCTCGCGTATTTATTGCATTCAGTGTCAGTAGCATAGTTTTCTGAGACATTCAGGAGAGTAGATATATTAATAGCTTCGTTATTTATATGAGTATTACATTTTTCACACAGCCATAACTGATCTGCGTTTGTCTCTAACTTCATCAATTCATAAAGTTGGTCAGAGATGTTTACACATTTAGTATGGTACACCATATGGATTCATTGCAGCAGCAGGCAACCGCCTTGTCATCATAATGAACTAAATGGTTACATTATCATTGTTTATTGGGTCTGGCTTCATTGGAGTTTTCCGCGCTATTTCCGGCCACAGGTACTGTGTTTAAAACTTCTTGTGTTGTATTCACTGCCCTTTTATCCATATCAGCAATTTAGGTCACACGAAAAAAGTTCTAGCCTATTCCGAATAGTTACTGCTAGTCTATAATTGAATTTTGAGACTGGTTTCTATTTAAATCTATTTTAGGTTAAGTCGTAATTTAGGCAATGAGTTTCATCACAGTAGCTTATATATCACAGTCACATGGATTGTTAAATAATGGTATCACAGATAGAGTCGAGTGGATCTGATAATAGGCTAGAATTTTAGTATTTTATATATTATTTGTTCCAACAGGTTATCACAGTATCGTATCGCAATGTTTGGTTTATAAGGTATATTCCTATAATATTAGAGCTATATAACTCTATTATATTAGAGCTATTTTATAGCAAATAGTAAGTTCCTAAATACTAATTAGTAATAATAAAAAAAATAAATGAGTTGATTTGGAATACTTTTAATGAGAATGACTAATGTTGTAAGTTGCGTTATGATATAGGCAGTTTGCATGAACAATTATGTCTGGTTTACGTCACAGTTTGTCCAGATTAGGCAATATTATAGCAAGTCACTAATAACTTGTCTTAAAGTATGAGAAATATAAACTTTTGAATTAACTTGTAGTAAAAAATAATGTTCTAAAGAGAAATTTTAGTAATATCACCAGATTTTATGTAGAATAATATTTATGTTCAAAACTTTATGCCATGAAACGATATCACCGTGTCATATGCAGATTTGAGGTTAACGGCTTTGCTTCGTAAAGGGCCCTACACACCTACGGCCCTCCCAATTTCTAAATTCTAGAGATAATAAAAAATGATGTGAAGCAAGAGTAGTTTGTAATTGCAATACCTGTTGTTGACCAACTTGTGAAACGGTTGACATCTGTGAGGCATTGGTGGACTGGGCCTGAGACACATTGGGCTGCTGAGGTTGCCCCATCTGAGGACCCTGTGGTCCCTGCTGACCCAGCATCCGCATTGCCTGTTGTTGCTGTTGTTGTTGCTGCTGTTGTTGCTGTTGAGTCAGCTGGCTCTGTTGTTGCGACTGGTTCATCTGGTTTTGCTGTTGCACTGCTTGTTGAACCTACAACACAACAAATGAATCAATTGATAGAGTAGAGCTGGAAAAACAATAAAACAACACACTGAGAGTAAACAATATAATTATGTGTATGAAATTTAAAACGCACACACTCAACACTATCAACTTTTTGGTGAGGGCTGCTCTTATTTATCTGCAAATTAAAAAATCAAAGTACCCTTTTTTAACTTTTTATTTACAACATGTTTCAACATGTTGTTGATTGTAAAAGGCGTGGTCATAGAGTGACAATAAATATAAAGAAGGTCCACCCACCCTCTCGTAGCCTTTTGCTACTCGAGGGGGGCCTTTTTTAAAGTGGTCTCCAACCACTTAGAAGCTCTCATTAGTGACAAATGAAAAATGTTTAGAAAGGGTTTTGCAAGTTCCTATGTGTCTGGAAAAATAAATTCTTTGTTTGATGCAAGTTGGAGTTTAGTTGTTATTCTAGGATTACCAGGATTATTCAACAAAATTATTACATAATATCGTAGTAAGACACATGATGATTTCATGCTCAATAACATAATTTAAAAAATTATTGATCCACAATCAAAGATTTATAATCTTCAAGGGATGAACCGCGAAAAGTTTTAATGTACCAGCATATCATAATGAAAAATGTTTCTGGTCAAGGATTCATCAAGTTTTGGCTCCTAAAAAATTTAATCTTGACAATTCAATGACAATACGATTCACATATTGATGATAGTTAATGTAACAGCCATTGTATTTTTCATAATATCAGTCCTTGAAATTCTGCTTCCAGACCAATAATTACTGACTCTCCTCCTATGATGCAATTATTTCTAAATAATTGAACTTATTGTTGAACTAGCCTGTTGTTGCTGTTGTTGTTGCTGTTGTTGCTGCTGTTGCTGAGCCTGTTGTTGGGCTTGCTGCTGTTGTTGAGCCTGTTGTTGCTGTCCCAACTGATTCTGTTGTTGCTGATTCAATTGGCCAGCTTGACCTTGCTGCTGGTTCATGGGATTGGTATTCTGGCCCATGACTGGAT
Organism: Nilaparvata lugens; assembly: GCF_014356525.2. Lineage (NCBI taxonomy): Eukaryota > Metazoa > Arthropoda > Insecta > Hemiptera > Delphacidae > Nilaparvata > Nilaparvata lugens. The sequence goes on from NC_052508.1 coordinate 43,730,069, forward strand.
TATCTGAAAATTAAATACAAATATCGAATTGAATTCAGTAATTGAAGAGTCATACATTATTATGTAGCTTTTGTCAGTAGAGTTAAATCTATCTACTGATATCCAATAAAGAGGCACCTCCTTCTTGTTTTGGGAAAATTGAAAAAAAAGTAGAATATTTACATTAAATTGCTACCTTTATTTTATTCGTGGAAGGCAGATTTGGAACGCAGATGGCAGAAACTCCGTAAAGTTTTCATGCGGGCTCCTCATGCTACACTACCTTTTCACTAAACATCGAACTTTAATACCAAGAGAAAGATACATAGCTGTACGTTATTTTGTTCAGTTTACATTCACTGCCAAAGATTGTATACATTTTTTGGAACCCTCTGTAGTTTGAAAACATAAAATTAGGTTTGACACTTCTTCAAAACAAAACCAACTTTAACTTCGGGAATTTGATGTATTAATAATATCAAGAACTACTCAAAACCCAATAGGCTGAAATAAGTATATAGATGAAACGCGACACATTCAGCAAAATTTTCATTATGAAATTATCTTTGCTAGGAATGTTTTACAACTTTTTCCAGGTGAAGAGCCTCGTGTCACCTCTCACTGAGTACTTGAAAAAACACTCACAATTTTCCTCTTTTTTTTAGTGAGATTGTAGTTCGGATAGAGAAGGAAGATGGGTGGGGAGGAGCATCGGTCTCTAGTCTTTTTTCAAAAGACGCTAAATCAATATAATTGATTTTTAATTTTTCAAAAAGCGCTGAATCTCTCAATGCTGTTCTGATGATGCCAGACTATATTCTAAATCCAATGCATTGCTTTGCTTTATTTAATTTGAGCTGTTACATTATTTAGCACGTATATTACTTTTATATTTATTATAGTCATGTTATTTTCGTATTCTTTCACATTAATGTACTTAATTGAAAATTGCTGTTACGTTTAGAAATTAAATAAATATGTGAAATCTATATATTATCTAAGATCACTTTGTGTGTCCGGGCCCTGTACTGTATATTAGTATGTGTTAAATCAAAAGAGCACTAATCAAGACTGTGATTAATATTATGATTTAATTCCTATTACTTGATGTATTTCATTCAATGTTAGGAAACAATACTTTCTCCATTACTAACTATAACTTATTTCTCCATTATTACCTATTGACGTCAAGAGTTTCAGTAATGTTCTCTGCAATTATGTATATATTATGAAAAAAGAACGTGATCTAAATTGAAGAATAAGTAAACAATTGACGTATAATTATTGCATTCTTTTAGCGTCAGCAATTTCGATTGTAGTAATAGCAGTGAGTATTGAATGTAATAGAGCTGCCTTCCCGTAGAGTGGAGCGTGCTTCACCCCCCAACTCTCTGGTTAAATACCTCGCATTAGCCGTCTCAAGGCCTTATATTGCAAGCGTTACGGAAATCGTTCATATCTCTAATTCTCTAGTACCAATGGAAATATCGAAACAAAATTAATGTCCATGTCTTTCTCATATCATTCCCTACAATTAATGTCATACCTTTCCATTTTATCTGCTAGAAAATGTTTTGGTATCTTGAAAACCAGACATAATGAGTCTTGCTCAAACATTCGAGGTAGATGACAACACTGCTCAGCTTGCGAGAGCCATTCTCAAGCTTGTTTAAGAGAAGAATAGCAAGCCTCCATTTAATTGTTGATGACTCATTAAAGTGAATATTTCAATTTCAGTTTATTCCAGACAACTTATTTAACATAAGTATTTTAAGTCTAGTATGAGCTGGATGATAATGATGATGGTGCTAGAGATGAAGAGTGAGTTACATTGCAACACTTATATCACTAATGAAATTTAACATAAGTATTCTAATAAGTCTAGTATGGGCTGGTTGATAATGATGGTGCTGGAGATGGAGAGTGAGCTACAGTGCATCACTTATATCTATCTATTCATCATTAATGTATCTATTAATGATGAAAAACTGTATCTATTAATGTATAAATAAATAAATAAATATCACTAATTAAATATCACAATATACAAAGACTATGCTAATAAAATTACCAAACTAAACAGTAAGACAAATTATTTTACAACACTAAATTAACTTACTTATAACAAAAATTAGTAATTATAATAATTTTATCTAAACAAACAGCAAGTCAGATTTACTACATTCATTAAATTCAGTGATGGAGTAAAAAGCCTTGCCCTTTATCCAGTTACCCAATACTGACTTGAACTTCACCAAAGGTACTGCACGGGCACTGGCGGGAAGGGCGTTAAAGAGTTCAATACCTACATAATTATGGCTTTTGTGGATTTTAGTTAGCCTGGAATAAGGTAGATCTATTGTGTGTTTTTTCCTAGTGTTGTGTGCATGAATAGATGTTCTGGTTGTAAGTTTATTGATATTTTCTTCAATGTAAGTTATACAGCTATATATGTACAAACTGGGTACTGTCATTATTTTCAATTTCTTGAAGTACTCCCTGCAGGAATCTTGAGGAGACAGCCCACAGATACATCTCAGAGCCATTTAAACACTCTGTCTGAGCCAGTGGAGTTACCCCAGAGTATTATGCCATATGTTAGGTGGCTTTGGAAAAACGCAAAATAGGAACTCAGCAGCAAGTTTTTACTGACATTACTTTTTAATTTAAGCAACAGAAAATTAACTCGTGCAGGCCTAGAGCAAATTAAGGCCACATGATCCTCCCAGTTCAATTTTTCATCTTATTTTATCCCTAGAAGTTTTACGGATTTATTAGATTCATTGCTAATTTTCATATTAAAAATTATCTTTTCACTTTTGGTTTCATTAACTTGAAGGCAGTTAGCATTGAACCATTCTGTACATCTTTCTAACACAAGCTTTCTCTTAACAGCTAATGATATTTCACATTTGTCAGTGTTAATGAGTGTTGTGTTGTGTCGTCAGCGTAGAGAACAACTTTACATGCTAAATGTTTGGGCAGGTCATTGATATAGACTATGAAGAGGAAGGGTCCCAAAATAGAGCCTTGGGGAACACCTTTTCCCACTTCCAGAGGATCAGAGAATTTATTATTTGTGCTAACAATCTGTAGCCGGTTACTCAAGTATGACTGTAATAATATTATTGACCTGTCATCAATTCCATAGTGCTTCATTTTCTTAATTAATAATTCATGTGAAATAGAGTCAAAGGCTTTTCTCAAATCCAGTAGGTTTACGCTAGTTAGTAATTTTTTTCAAAGCCTTCATAAATGTCAGATACAATGCTCTCTACTGCCTTAACTGTTGAAAGCTTTGTTCGGAATCCAAATTGGGCAGAGTTCAGAAGACAGTTTTTTTTTCAAAGAAATGGCTCAGCTGTTGGTGCATAATAATTTCCACTATTTTGGAAAATATTGGTAGGAGAGAGATGGGACGGTAGTTGTTTGGGTTATTTTTCTTAAAAACAGGGATAGTGATTGTGACTTTTAAGCATTCCGGAAAGACTCCTTCATCCAATATTTTATTTATGAGACTGACTAGCTGCAGTTCAATCTGTTTGATTATATTTTTAATTAAAAAGTTTGAGAGGCCATAGTAGTCTTCTGATCTACTGTTTGTGAGTTTGCTCACTGCTTTATAAAGATCATCTACTGTTATGAAGGTCCACTTAAATTTGTATATGGGATTTAGGGCAGGTAATAACATAGAGAAAAAATAGCGCAAGTAGATATCCCATGGTATAGGGAATTTATGTCGCAACTTTTACTGTTATCCCAAGACGATTACTGTCGATTATTGTCAATTTTTACTGTTTTGTTGGGGTGAGAGTGTATGAACGGCACAATTTGAGAGACTACCAGCGTCACACAGCTGCATAGGAAAGAACTATGTGAACTATCGGGATAACAGTAAAAGTTGCGACATAAACGCCCTATACCATGGGATATCTACTTATGCTATCGTTTCTCTATGGTAATATGTTCTCAGGGTGTGGTTTTGGTACTTGGACCTGTTTGCTTGTACCAGAATTTATGAAAGATTTGTTCAGCTCATTGGGGTCAATAGGTACCTGATTTAGTTTTTTAGGAAGATTAATTTCATTTTTGATCACATCCCATGCTGCTTTACAAGCGTTTTTAGAATTAGCTATGTATTTGTCATTAGCATTACGTTTTGCTTTTTTAATTTCAAATTTATACGTTTTTTGAGCTTTGAATATTTTTCTTTAAATTCATCACATTCACACGATTTTATTTTGTAGATTGAGAGCAAGGAACGAATACTGTCAAGATGAGGAGTAAACCATTTGGTTAGTGCTTGTGGCTTATGTTTAATGTTAATTTGTTTTTTGACAATTCTAGGACAGCAGTCATTGTACTGCTCAGCTACAATATCTACGAGTTTTCTAGTCATTGTATTGATGTCTGAATATCTATACATTATCTCAGACCATTTGATTAGCTTCACCAATATTAATTCAAGAATCTAAAGATTATTTATATTGATTAATCTGATAGTTCTAAGCTGTTTGATTGGTGGAGTGTATGGTAGTTTAAGCCAAAGTCCACTGTGATCTGATATTTCAGGATTAATTATGCCTGTTTGAAGGTCGTTTGAATGTACATTACTTATGATATTGTCAAGGCATGCTTTATCTCTGGTTGGCTTGTCATTCAGGCAGTGGAAGTCATAGGTTTATCCAAGACCTATGTATATATCCAAATAGACCTTAATTTATCCAAGAATCCGCTTACAATAGTACTTCTAACCTTAATATCAATATTAATGTCACCAAAGATAAAGATCCTGTAATTCTTATATTTGGGCTTATCAAACTGAGTGTTTAGTTTCATCAGATTTTCAATTAAATCAGCTGCCCTAGGGGAGGGCGTCCGATATACAGAGGCCACAATAATCTTGTGGCTAGGTATTTGTATAGCAGCAGCTTCAAATATGGTTTCAATGCAAATGTCCTTCACCTTTATAGGAGAAAATTGCAAATTTAAATCACTCCTTACGTAAATTGAGACCCCATGTATTTTATCTGATCTGCAGTAACTACTAGCAAGATTATACCCTATAGGATGTTTAGATCTATTATATCCTCAGTCAGCCAATGCTCATTGATACAGAGTATGCCACATTTCTCATTCTCAAGCCAGAGCTGCAATTCATCCAGTTTATTTCTTAAGGACTGTATATTTATGTGAAAAAACAGCAGGCTACTTACATTTTGTTGTTTGAGGAATAGTGATATCATTTGAGTTGTTATTGGTTAGATTGGTGTTATTTAGAGCTGGCTTAGGTCGTTTCCCTGTTCTAAAAAAGGAGTGTGATTCTTATACAACCGATCATACAGCATCCCAGTTGGACCAAGCACTAATCTAGTGTCCAATGCTGCTTCTTCATTAGGAACAGGACTGAATCCTCGAAATGGAGAGCCAGGAGTAGAATCCAGCAGGTCGTTGACCTCCAGGTGGTTAGGTCTGGATCCTCGAAGAGGAGAGTCTGGGCTAGAGCTCATGTCAGAATTCATTGGGCTGCCATCCTCTAGGTGAATCAGGTCTCTAATGTTTCCTCTGCATATGATGGGGAAGGTGGGCTTGTCACTTCACATACTTTACTTGCTATAAGATTTGCAAGTCTACGTTTACCAGACTTGCTCAAGTGTAGTCCATGAGTGGTGTAATGATGCCGTTTGAAATCGCTCGATTTTATGACTGCCACATTTTTGTAATTAGCACATATTTCATAAATCATGGAATTGACACGTCTAATTTCTTTATTTACACAGGACCAATGTGGGAGGTCATACCTAAAAGGCACATCTACAACTATCACCTTTTTTACTATAATTTCAAGTTTGCTTTCATGTTCTAAGATTATTTTGTTACTTTCATTGAATGATACATCATTTTTTGTACCTCAAAGAATTACAACTACACACTTTCAGCGCTCAATGTGCAAATGTTCTTTATTACTTCCCCCATCCTTGCACCCGGATATATAATAAGTATATATAAGTATATATAATAATAACCCTGTATAATAAGTAACCGAACTGACCTCAGGAAATTTTTATTGGCAAAATATGTGCAATTTTTCATTAGATATCTTCAAAGTGGTCCCTATTGGAGTCGATAACACGCTGATACCGGATTTTCAAATCCCTGAACACTCCCTGGAAGTCGGCAACCTCTATGCTGTCTAGAGCCCTCGTCGTAGCACGTTGAACGTTTCCAGAGTCCCGAACCGCGTCCCCTTAAGTTATCTCTTGATCTTGGGGAACAAAAAGAGGTCCGGTGGTGCCATATCCGGGCTGTAAGGAGGATGTGGCAACGTTACCCTCGACTATTTACAAGTTACCCTCTACAACTGCTCGGTGACGAGCAGGCAGGTGTGCGACGGAGCATTGTCGTGATGGGATCACGAATCGGCAATCACCGGACGGACTCGTTGAACCCGGGCGGTTAGTCGACGGAGCACCTCTCTGTAGTACTGGCCGTTCACAAAGAGTTTGTGCCACCCGGCCAAACTGTAACCGACCAGTACTAACCGTCGACTAACCACCCGGGTTCAACGAGTCCGTCCGGTGATTGCCGATTCGTGATTCGTAATTCCATCACGACAATGCTTCGTCGCACACCTGCCTGCTCGTCACCGAGCAGTTGGCCAAATAGTCGAGGGTAACGTTGCCACATCCTCCTTACAGCCCGGATATGGCACCACCGGACCTCTTTTTGTTCCCCAAGATCAAGAGATAACTTAAGGGGACGCGGTTCGGGACTCTGGAAACGTTCAACGTGCTACGACGAGGGCTCTAGACAGTATAGAGGTTGCCGACTTCCAGGGAGCGTTCAGGGATTTGAAAATCCGGTATCAGCGTGTTATCGACTCCAATAGGGACAACTTTGAAGATATCTAATAAAAAATTGCACATATTTTGCCAATAAAAAATTTCCTGAGGTCAGTCCGTTTACTTATTATACAGACCCTGTATAACTTACACAGTTCAAGTCTTCTGTTTCTTTGATTATGCATGATAACTCACGTCCTTGACTATCACTAAAAATGGATATTTCAGGTTTGGGAGGACTTTTACAATTGTTTGATATTTTAGAACGTCTAACATCATGTTTTTTTTGTTTTATTTGTTTTCTTTAATACAGCATTAGGGCAAGTCTTTTGTTCATTGGCCAGATCATCTTTTTCTACTACATTTATCTCCGGTGTTTTTAGGCACTCATACCTATTTTTCACAATAAAGGAAGATGATTGACTAATTAATTTTTTCTTTGCACTAATACTTTTGAGATTCACAGTTTGCCACTCATTTTCACATGTGGATTGGTTGTACACGCTGTTTTCTCCAATGGATGAGTTTGTAATTTTAAGGTTAGCTTCGAGTAATCTTGTGTTTTCACATCGTAGGTCATAATTATCACTTTGTAGCAAATTAATAACTGATTCTAAACTAGAAACACTATCTTGAAGGTTATTTACTATATCTAAACACTTACCGCATAATTATGTAAGATACGTTTGTATTCAAATTACAAGATGCTTTAGTAAACACTGACTCACTTACAGACGCCATATTACTATGTAGATAGTAAGTTGGTGAAGTTTTAGAAGTTTATGAAGTAATAGTAATATTTATAGTTTATGAGGTAAATAGTGTTTGATTAGGGTCTCATTCAACATTCATATCTATCAGATCATAGTTATTTGCCCGACTTTGATAACGAGTAATTCCTTATTAGACCCGTGTTAAGACATCCAAATATTTGTTGACCATAAGGCCGGTCCGACCGTCAGTGCGTACGTCAGTCGCATTTGTCTTTTCCATAGATGTTCCATGTATCCGTACAGAACAGGACTGACCGCACGCATGTGCACGGTCAGTACCATGCGTCTTATAATGCGTACGAAGACCATCGGTCGAGCTCGTGCGCATCCGTTCCATCGGTCAACTGAAGCGCTATAGAAGCAAATAGAAGCGTTCACAGTAGTTTTCAACTGATGTGCTGGATTAGATAGAAAAATGAATGAATTCAATTAATAAAGATGTCATATTTAAAATAATTATTTTTCATACATTCCTTCAATCATCTCTGAATTTCTTATTTTAAAAAATCAGAAATTATTATTATTTTTACATTATCTAGTCTTTCCAATGGTGATACAGGAGCTCGAAATAAGTTTTGACGTTTCAAGTTGTCTTGTAATTTTTCAGATATCTCATTGAAACTTCTAATAGACATTCTGAAGTAGGAAAAAATTATCTTCGTCCTCAAGCAATGATGTACGGTATATATGGTACTGAATTCCCCTTGAAATGCTCTTTAGGCGACCATCGGGTGAACTTGATATCTACGTCTTTTATTCCTTCGTTCCTTCAAACAATTCGTAAAGGCGTCCATTTTGTGAGTCGGATCGGTTCGTTCGTCAGGAGAGCTCTGAATGTGTCAAACTGATTCATGGATGCGTATAGTCATTCACACTGACGGTCGGTCGAGCTCTGTAACCGGTCTAAACAATCAAATATCTATGATCTGATACATAGGACTGTGTAATAAGGCCCTTAGAAACATGGAATAAAGAATCATTGAAGAGCCTTTAGAAAACTGAGACAAAATGTAAGCGAGAGATCTCCTTGAATTACATTATATATTTCACCATTCAACAAGTTCGAATAAACTTGATTAGTATACTAATCAAATTGTAGCAAGTGAGGGCAGAATGACATGACCACTGCTAACTAACTGACAACGGAAGATAGCAATTGTGAACGAACAGAGCTGAAGTTCGACTCTATTTCCCGCCCCACTATCTCAAAATTCTCCTGCAATTACTATTCTGCAGGGCAGTTTCAATACTATCATTATTTAAGTCCGAAACATGAACGAAATAATCAGAGGATGAATCTTGAAAGCCTTTAGGCGCAATTCAAACAGAAGTAGTAGTGGCACAGACATGACGCTGACTTTTGTCACTTCCACGCCACCATAAACATTTGATACAATGCAAACAGAAGTGGCGTTTCGCCACGCCACTTCTTTTAGCATTGGACCATATGATTGTTTTTAAAGGAATGATAAAACTACCAATTGTGAACGAAAAATTCAAAGTTCGACTATAATCCCCGCCCTACTATCTCAAAATTGCGCTCCTAATCTACAGGACAAAAATGGTTTGTACTGACTAGTGAACTGCGGAGGTCCGATGACAGAAGGCGGTTGGGTGAGCTGTGCGATGAGTGCACTCTGCTGCTGCGTGGTGGCCGTGCTGAAGGGAGGGGGGCCGCGCTGCTGTGCCGCCATCATGGGCCACCTGCCGGGGGGGCGTTGGCCCCCCATCATGTAGCCAGGGGGCGCCTGCTGCTGGTACGCGGGACTTGGGCCCGGGCCACGGGGGCCTCCCACTAAACCCACCTGTCAAACATACAAAATAACTCATTAGCTCTACAAAGATAATCACTTCAAAATTTAAAATAATTGGGAGAAAATTTATTTTTAAGATTTCCTCTATTGACTGCACAGACAATGACTGTGATGCCCACATGAACTCCTGGATTATGCGTGGGCAAGGTCTGTAGAAATAGGTCAAGACACGATCCAATGCTGCATTGCACAACGGACATTTATTGAAGCTATTTAGTTTACTATAGAGTTTAGATTAGGTTTTGGAATTTTCCGCCAAAATAACTTCAATATGGCTGCTCCATAAGTAACAGTTACTGTAGTGGGTAATGTGATTGATTGATGAAATTTATTTATTTATTTACATACAAAAGCTCACAGATTATATCAATGAAGAGCCTTATTGACGACATCAACTAGCTTAGTCACGTATATTTGATGCAAAATGAGTATGGAAAAATAAAATAATAAAAACAATTTTTTGAATACTAATATGATAAGAAGAGGCGAAATGAAAAAATACACTGATGATAATAATATTAATACAGAATAGAGAAAGAATAGGACTTGAGAAGAAAAAAATGAGGGATTTTAGCATGATAATCATCATTTATCAATCATGAGTCTGCTATAGAGCGATATCCTAGTTTACAGGATTTCTTAAAGGTTTGGAAACGGTCAGCAAACGGATTAATGCAGTGGCTTATTCGATTGAACAAACGTATATATGTACGAGTTCTGTATATGTAAGAATAATATTGTAATGATGAGCCGTTCTTATAAACGGGACATAAACTTGCAACATATTTATAAATTCTGGCATGAATACTTGATTGTTTAGGATATTATATAATAGCAAGAGGGAACCGACAGATCTCCTTTCTTCCAAACTTTGAACATTAAATATCAACCTTAGATTGTCTGTTGAAAAAGCTAACGGACAGAATGCGTTGAACTTTTTAATATAAAGATACCTTAAAAATGTATTCTTATTTTTTTTCAAATTAAGAATTGCGCTGCTGTGAAATGGAGCCCAAACTAAAGCAAAACATTCAAGCTTACTCCTCACTGTAGCATAATATAATTTCAAAACAACGTCGCATGCAGCAAAAGGCCTACAATTTCGAAATAAAAACCCTAGCAATTTATTAGCACTATTAATAACATGTGTTAGGTGTTCTTTAAAACTCAAAAGTAGGGTACATTATGACGCCCAGGTCCTTTATACGGATAACACAATCGAGGTATTCATTATTAATATTGTAATTATAATGAAAAGGATTTTTCTGATGTGTGGATATCATGTATTTTGTTTTTGATATATTTATTTCTAATCTATTTCTCAAACACCAGTCGTGAATCGCATTCAAATCCCGCTGCAAGAGAGAGCAATCCTCCAGACTAGAGATATGTCTGAAAAGTTTTATATCGTCTGCAAAAAGCAAAATACTTGATTCCTTAAAATGGTCAGGCAGATCATTTATAAGTAGGAGGAACAACAAGGGACCAACCAAGGTTTGATCCCTGTGGAACCCCAGAAGAATCGGTATAATAAATAGATCTATGTTTATTAAAAACCACATAAGACTTCCTATCTTTTAGATAACTCATGCAATCAAACTATCAGACAGACAAAACCATTTCAATTTTTTCAATAGAATTCCAAAATCGAAGGTTTTTGTAATCTAAATAGATAACATCCGGATACGACCATGTATATATAGCTGCGGAGAGACAGATTAGGTGAACAGATTAGTTATAGTTGAACGCGATGGCATAAAACCATGTTGGAATGAGGAAATTATGGGTCTTACATGGTTGAAAACTTTGCTATCTATATAAATAAAAATCGAGCCTCAAATTTTGACATTCAATACTTTTTATTTGTGCACCGAATTTGATGATTTTTTTTAGTTGTGTTCGTTTTTGAAATTTTTCAAATGTTTACTTTTCTTGAATGGCGGCACTCCTTACTGGGCAATCCGTATTGAGACAGAAAGATTCAAATTGGCTTTCATTGTGTTCTGTGAAGCCGCCAAATGGTTGATTCGAATACTGGAAATGCCAAATAGTAGATACCCTAGGAAGTGCTACGATATTATGGTATCAGAATTAGCTCAGGGAGGAATTGATCATTCAAAGCTCAGATTCAATTGGGTACATTCACTCATAAAGCCAGTTTTTCAATGTCTCAGCAGAAAATTTGTGGACGAATTATAGTATTAATGTGAATGCTTTGAAACAACGCTATGAGGAGCTTATAGAAGCATATTGTGGTAATCTGTACAACTTAGATGTAGGTAGAGCCATCGATTCCCAATCCTCTCCCAGATACACGCAGTTGAATCCAAATTTCATTTTAGGTGAGCAGTTCAGATTTAGATTGGCCTTCTCGAAGATTAGTTGTTTATCCCAACTAAGATTGGCTAGTGACCTGAGTATTTACCTGTATGTTGAAGGGAAGGGTATTTGGAAAAATTGCAAAGAGCACTGTCCAATCTGCAACTTTAGAACTGATGAGACGGTGGAACATTTTTTATTAGTATGTCCTATGTATTGCCACATCAGGAGGCAATTTACTGCCAAATTTACTCAGAATATTGTAAATGACGCAGATAAAGTAATTGTACTGCTATCCAACTTGAGTGTAGAAAAAATAAATTCCGTGTACAATTTTACAGTAGAGGCGCTCAAAATAAGATCAGAGATACTAAGCGTGACAGGTTGAGCCGGCAGTGAGTCTTTTTAACAATCGCAGCAATTTAATCATGACGTTTCACTCGATTAATGAATTTTGTTATCCTGTTTGTAATTATAATCATAGTTTTCATATTGTTTGTGTATTTTGTCTGTTTGTATCATGATGATTGTGACTTTGTATGGGGCGTGGCCCCGATTGCAAATAAAGATATTTATTTATTATTCGTTTATTTAGTTGTGTTCGTTATGTTAATGGCCTATCAAATTTATAATCCGACTTCAGGACTCTTTCCATGTTTACATGTAATCCTTATGGGAGAAGATTTGTGAGCTGGCCACACACAGAAATAAAAAAAACAGCTGTTATATTCATTGTGTCATCCAACAGCCGTCGGTAGATCTGTTTTTCTATTTTTCTTTCTACTGATTCACAAAATTCTAATAATAGAAAAAATAATCTGGTGTGGCGCACTCACACAACTTTCCTTGCCGTTATGAAAATTGATCACCTGACGCTAGTGTTCACGCGCATCTCAAGTCTACTTATAAACAAAGATCTGAGCCAGCTGGTGACACGACAATAACGCTGGAGTCATACGAGGTCTGCTATCTCTTCATAGTAAATCATTTAATAGAATCAACAGTTGCCAACAGTTTGCGATTGGATAATCACATTTTCTCGAATTTCGAGCTTATTTTCAATTTTAGGTGAAAATATTACTGATCATTAATTGTAGAGATTGTCATGCTCAATCTTTTCCTCTCAAATTTTTTTGTTCAAATTGTATCTGAAGCCTGATAATTGGGAATCTAAAATCAAACTTTGCATAGATCCTGAAATTTTTACAGATATGAGACTTGTGGCAGTTGATAGAGCTTATCAATGACTATTTCAGATATAAATTTAATCAAAATCGTTGAAGCCGTTTTCGAGAAAATCGCGAAAAACCCTGTTTTTGACAACATTTTCGCCATTTTAGCCGCCATCTTGAATTGCATTTGATCGAAATTGTTCGTGTCGGATCCTTATAATTATCGTAAGGACCTTAAGTTCCAAATTTTAAGTCATTCCGTTAATTAGGAGATGAGATTTCGTGTACACACACACACACACACACACACACACACACACACACACACTCAGGGGACCTTGAAATGTATAGAAATTTAGAAATTGGGGTACCTTAATTTTTTTCGGTAAGCAATACTTTCCTTACCTATGGGTAATAGGGCAGGGAAAGTAAAAATAATGCCGCGGTACGAACGACGACCAAACTTGGGTCGTAGAACTCGAAATGCTGTAAATTTAGAATATGCACGGGAAAATCAGCAGCAAGGAGATTTATACCATTCAATTTCCCAGCAAGCTGCATTCAACTATATCTAAAAATACAAACTGCTGAACAACTAACTAAGCACATAGGAAGTCCATATTGAGATATAAATGTAAATACTGATTGTTGGATAATTTTCATGAAAATATAGTGCATCAGATTAAGCTAAGGCTAAGCACACCTGAGGAGGCGCGGCTTGGTGATACAAAGTTTTATGGTATTACAAATCTTTTGAAGATTGCCTTATCACACCGTTCCACGCCATGCCCGATTCAGTATGTGTAAGTTCTTCCATCCAAACCAATAAGCAGGAAGCAACTGAACGGCATTTTGCCGCTTTGCGCCTCCTCAGGAGTTTATCAAGCTAAAGTTTGTCATGAGATGCATTAACTATTTGGCGGTACGAAGTTCGCCGGGCCAGCTAGTATAAAATATATTCAAAAACCTTCCTTGCAGAATTCAGAATAGCAATGGGACGAAAATTCGACATTATGTTCTATCCACCAGTCTTATGAACACACCTGTTCAGGGTGACACCACACCCTTGAAGATTTCCATTTTTTAGGATATTTATTCAATCTCAAGGACAAATTAAAATAAATTGTAAATGTTGAATAAGAATGTCTCTAAAACCCTTTATAATGTATGCTGGTACACCGTCAGGCCCACAAGATCTAGTCGTTTCAAGTTTATTTATAGCTGAATTTACTTCATTTTCAGGAATATATTAAACTTGTAATAGGTCAATATGAGGAGATGAAGGAATTCTGTCATATGATTCGTCATCGTTATTGACCGAGCGAAGTGAGGTTTAAGATTCAAGTCGACGGTTTGGCATTTCTCTTAATGTTTAAATGTTTATAAGTTGCGCATTTACGGCGAAACGCGGTAATAGATTTTCATGAAATTTGACAGGTATGTTCCTTTTTAAATTGCGCGTCGACGTATATACAAAGTTTTTGGAAATTTTGCATTTCAAGGATAATATAAAATGAAAAAGGAGCCTCCTTCATACGCCAATATTAGAGTGAAAATCAGACTATAGAATTATTCATCATAAATTAGCTGACAAGTGATTACACAGATGTGTGGAGAAGCCAGTCTATAGCTGTATTTCCATAAGGTCTATAGTTTCAATCAGGTACTTGTGGATAAGAATACTGCGTGAGGTCTACTGTTCACAGAACTACTAGTTAAGTTAGATGCTATTACAGTTGTTGCTATTATTGTAAATAGATGAAAAATAATCAGCAAAAGCCTAGCAGCTGCAAAAGATTAGCAGCTCTGCGAAGTTATCCTCAACTGTGTGTAACGTGTGTGTAATGAGTGTTCTGTCACTGAAACTACAGCAGCTGATATTCTGTTTTCAATATTATCATGAGGTGAAGGAAAATCAACCAACTTGAAATTGTCACATTCACTATTCACTTATTTATGAGTACTAAAGTACTAAAAAAAGAAATCTAAAATTTCTAATAGTATAGCAACTGAAAACGTTTCTCAAGTCTCTAATAAATGAGCGGTTATGACAAATTTGTGGTTTTATATTTTTGTAATGAGTCTGCTTATTCCAGTATTCTTGTACTGCTTACTTGTAGAAATATTTCACTCATTGCAAAATATTTCAAATTATAATTCAGTCTCTTTCTATAACATTATAGCTCTCATTTCAAAGTAGCTTCCACATGGAGTTTCTTTAATGCATCTATAATAACTAATGAAGTATCTCTATAAGTGCAATACTAAATAGCTTTTAATTATTATTAAACGAAAATACAAATGCTGTAAGTCACCCCGAAGACTTCTGCTAGTGCTAATATTGACAACAAGGTTAACAGATAGATGGAAATTCGATGAGAGCTACTATCTAAAAATTATTTGCCAGCCTGGGAATCGAATCCGGTACTTCCTAACTGCTAATCAGGTATGCTCGCCCTTACACCAAACTGACAATCTCTGGATAGCAGCGCTCATTACCGAGAAGGTAACGGGTTCGATTCCCAAGCTGGCAAATAATTTTTGGATAGTGCTCTCATCAAATTTCCATCTAGCTGTTAACCCTTTAGTCAATATTTGCAGTAGTAGAAGTCTTCGGCGTGATTTACAGCATTTAATTTGAATTTTCATTTAATAATAATTATTCATCAATTAGCATTTGAATAAATGCAATTTATCATTAATTTCCATCTGTAATATAACTATATGAAGTAATACACTTCCATTGAAATAAAGACACTTCAAAACAAATTAAAAAAAAACAAATAACATTAACAAGTGTTTTATCATGGAAAACATTACCAATTTCAAAATAGTTCATTTAGTACTGTTAAAGTGAGTATTTTAATTATTTACTGTTTTGTTACAGAAATAGATTATCATTTTATTCTTCAAATTTAAAATAAATCATGAGCATGAAATAATGTATACTCAGTTCAATCTTGAACGCAGTTCGTTTGTAATTTGTATTTTTCCTTTAGGGCTACTCTTGAATATAAATAGAAATATAAATCTGAGTACCCTTTTTAAATTATTTCGTCACGACATGTTTTATATTTACTCAGATTTATATTTTTATTTATATTCATTTGTATTGAACATAGTTATATCATAAATTTAATCTAACACCATATTATAATATAATTATTACTACGAATTTCAGTTTAATTTATCATACCTGTTGCTGCATCTGTTGTGCTTGCTGTTGTTGGAGGGGATTCTGCTGCTGCTGTTGCTGTTGTTGTTGTTGCTGCTGTTGTTGTTGTTGCAGTGTTGCCTGTTGCACAGCTTGTTGCACAGCTTGTTGCACGGACTGCTGTTGCGCCTGTTGTGCTGCCTGTTGTTGCGCCTGTTGCGCCTGCTGCTGGGCGGTGGGCGCCTGTTGTGGCTGCGGCTGGCCCATAACCTGCCAACAAATTAATGTATCTCAAAATAAATGAATAAATCAACATCACACTTATTCAGCCAATCTCAAACAAATGTTGAAAATATTCACTCTCATCCATAATAGGGCTACTGATTATTAAAACACAATAAAAATCTATCACGTACCTTGTATTTCATTGCAACACTACTATACTAGTTTCAACTCTTCAAGACTCATAACATATAATCAAATTATTAAATTCTTCTATAAATATAGTATTTATATTTTTATGTAACAATATGACTGGTTTAACCATCAACGTTTATGACAAAGGATCCGGGTGCTATGAGCTATAAATAACTTAATGAAAGAGAGTAGCAATGGACAGATTTGGATGGAGGGCTGCCTACCAATCAAACGATTGAGCTGGAAGAAGAAGAAACATCAACAGAAGTGCATTTGGAAGTGATATCTGATAACTGGGATGAAGATTTTAGGAAAAAGTTTTTTGTCGTGATTCTCACATGAAATAATAATTTTCGCTCACAAAAGGCACAGTGTTAGGTTTCCCCAAGTTGACGAAGTATGAACTAACAGTTACAACCGATATCTGATTGCGTAGATTCTATCTTACATTTTTGTTCGAAGCATAAGGATTCGGTTTATTCATCACAAATATAGTACTTGTGATGTGGGAATGTTTTAATGGCATTAAAAAACAGCCTCTTATCGCAATGTAATAATAAAGTAGTGTGAAGGTTATTCGTATTGATCTATGATGTATGACTTTGGACCTGTAAATTTGAAGACCAAAAACCAAAGCACAGACATAAGACCAGAAATTATACATGTAAATTTTGAATTTTTGTTAACTCGTTTGATTTTTGTGAGTATAAAGTTTGGACACGATATCTCGAAGAGTGAAACGAAAATATCAAACTTCCTCATAATTAACACTATTCAAAAATATTAAAAATTCACTTGAATTTCTATTCAACTTTTAACCAAAATACTCTCATTTAATCGAGCGTTGCAGTAGTTCATGTTTATTGTAGCATGAGCTCACATAGGATGTGTTTATGTACAACATTCTGCCAAAATTTACCAGTCAAAATAGAAACTATTCAAAATATAAATCGTATTGTACTTGAACCACTCAATATTAATAATAAATTAATAAATATATCATTTATTAATTAATTTATCAATTTATAATTATTATTAATAAACAACTTAATAATAATAATAATAATCTGTTATTATTATTCGATTTGATAACAGATTAATATTAATACAGATTTCAAATTGAAATAAGTTTAATGGTGTCTATATTAGTATATTCTTGTCCCTAGTTTCGAATGGTTTCTATTTTTACTGTTTCACAGATTTTTCGCACATAATCGCATACACTGTGAGCGTGGGCATAATTTATTAATTATAATAAAGTATTCTAATGAATTGTTAATTAATATGGGAATAATTATAGAAGTGTTTATATAAAAAAGTTTCGAAAAAGGGTACAATGCAATAATTTTTAGATTATATCAAAATGAGGGTGTGACTAGTAAATGATACCTGAGGTGCGGCCTGAGGCGTGGAGCGGTAGACATTCTGCGCCTGCGGCTGGGGAATTGGACTGCCAGTGTTGGGGAGTGGACTGGACAGTCCGGTCTGCTGTAGCGAGATGTTGGGCGGTGGGGGAGGGGGTGCATTGGCCCCTGGTCCAGGACTGATCGGCCGTTCCTTCAAACTAACAACAAATAATTATTCAACTTTTGCTACTATGCTTATGGAGAAAACACTTCAGATTGTCCTCGTCGCATTTGCTGCTAGGATTGATTATCTATGTACAGTGTACAGTATTAATAATTATTTCAACAATAATATTATTGAAAATAAAGAATTTGATCAATTTCTCACAATGACTGACTGACATACCACACAACAACTTTGTGCTGAACCCAATTTCCCGATCATTGTATGATTCATCTATAATATCGGGGCAACGAGCTTCGCTCTGGAGTACAAAAGCATAGTTATTTATTTATTGATAAACAGAACACAATTCTTTAAAATGATTGGGGAAGGACTAACAGGCACAGCCCAAAACTGTTTCTTCCCCGAATTTTGATATACTTGAATTCAGGTCCGATTTTCAGTCCAAACAGAAAACAGAAAAGTTTGAATTTAGATTGTTTTCAAACCAAATTGAATAACAAAATAACACTCACTAATCACTTGAAACTGTAAAATAATTATCAACTTTGAAAATTTGTATATACTTTAATTTAGAATAATATACTATGTTTAAACTACGCTATCACTACTACATCACGTCTAAACTACTGGACTTAAATTAACTAGAAATTCTGCATATAGATTCTTAATTAACCGAGGATGGTTCTAGGCCTACTTCAAACTCTTCAACATTCCACTTGGTCAAGTTTTAAAATAGACCCTTGCGGAGCACGGGTTACCTGCTAGTATCATTATATGAATACGCCTGTTTTTGCTCTTCCAATATCATTTAAATGATAAGTTATTCTGCACTAATGAATAAATAAATACATTAGTGTCAACATAAATGGATTGATAAATAATATCTACATGGAATACGATGAGTATCAGTTGAGTGAAAGACTTTAGAATAAGAACATCTGCTAAGAGCTGGCGAAGATTAAAGGCAAATGCACACAACAGCAGACAGGAGTAAGAGAAAACAACAAACTGGGCAAGGATATTACCTCCATCTGTCTGCATACGTCCGTCTGTTGCTTTGTGCGTTTGCCTGTAAGTGTATTGATTTACGTTTGAAGGGTGTGAAAAATAAATTACGTTGTGAAAAATATTCAAACAATTGATTTCATCCAAATTTGTACTCAATGAGAAACTTGACATATTCATATTGTTAATATAGTTGAAAAAAAGAAACAATAGTAAAAGATCGTACATATAGGATAGAATATAATGATAATGTTAACTTTGAAGTCAGCTCACCTGTAACCTTTTAGCAGAACTAGATGTCTAGGGTCTTTGGCGTAGTTTTTGGTCTGAGAAGCTGGAAGATCACCACCGGCCTTCTCATACAGTTTGAAGAGAGCGGGGATTTTACGCGGTGACAGGATGGACAGATTGATACCTCTCTGAAAAAAAGAGTTTTGTAATTAAACTGTGGAGAAATCGTAATAATCCATGGGAAATTAACAAACATCTTATTTTTCATTTTTAGAAATAAATTTTACAATTAACAATATTGTTGGTTAGATCTGATAACAGTTTTACTGATTGTATAAAATAAGGCAAGTTTAAGGGCAGTTTTAAATTTTCAAGGTTTTTAGCGAGTTATTCCAAGGATGAGACTCAGCGCAAAAGAATTTTTGCATCACGGACCTACTATTTTTCAAATTTTATCAAAATCATATGAAACGTTCTCAAGAGCTGTTGGACATAGGTACATAGATTGCTCGGTTGATGAAATAGAATTCTGCGATTCTGCATTACTCAGAAGTATATTATGTTTTCAATCTTAATTGTATACTTCACCAAGCCTAAGAAGACTAACTATTTCGGACTTTTAAAATGTTATTCAAATTTTAGAGAAAAAAAACAAGGAGTATCTTTAGTTTTTCTCTCCCGATCAGTGCTTCTTTGTAAAAATTATAAATAAATAAATAGTCCAAGACTAGTTCATTTTGAATGTAAATCATAGGTTTTTTTAGAAATTTAAAAATTATTTGAAAAGAGCTGGATAAGTAGAATATTTTCATTACAACATGCATCCCAAGTAATACTTTTAAAACTATATTTTCACTGGGGTTAATATGGAATTTTGCAAGAATTTGTATTACAAATGCAGATATGTATATTGTATATTGCAAATACAATGAATATACACAAGAATATGTATCCATTAGTGACAAAATGTGATATGGAACTGATGATGACTGGTCAGTGGTCACTCACCCTAATATGAAGATAACTTTGATGAACGGTGGAATTCACTTCAAACTGCCAGCGTTCCTTATAACCAACCAATGCAATCAGACGATTCAAGTGAATCTCAACATAGCACTTCATTTTATTTATATAGCGTAAATATATTAGAGTAATATTATAATGTTCGTTAGTTTAATCTATTGTTCTAAATTATTGTACTGATTTGTTTTTAGAATAGTTCGTTATTTTTGTTTGTATTTTGTCAGTTTATGAATAGATTTCAATTTCAATTAGCCTGACCTCAGCCAAGACAGAAGCCAACTGGTCAACAGTATGCCCTGAGAAGACGAAAGAGTCTCGGACCGGCATCAGGTATGGCGGCGAGTTGCACACCAGAATGCAGTGCTTCTGAGGAATACTGTTCGCTTCTCTGCGTTGCTGCAGGTCGTCGAAGCATTGCAGCGCTGTTGCCAAGCCTTCTGCTATGTTCGCGTGTGACTCTCCTTTGCCACCAATCAATCTAAAAATTAGTCATTTCAAAAATTAGGGGTTCAATACAAGTTTAAAACACACATAACATTTTCTAATAGTTTGTTGTTAAATAATAATTCTCATAACAATGGTATATTCTAATAATTTGATTGTATGGGAAGAGAATTTGTGGTATTTCTCCATTATTGAAAGACGTTGATGTTGTCAGTACCATTATATTTATATACCAATATAGTGTATTGACCACATTTTTTCAATGCTAGATTTTCCCAATTTCTTGAAAAATGGTTGATCTATAGTACTTAAATTCGTCAATACTACTCTTGATGTCATCGAGAGCTCTGATTAATTTTTCTTCGTAAGTTGCTGGATACCACCTCCTGCAGAGTTCTTATACAGCTGAAACATCAACAATACCACAATGTAGATGATTACCTATTTGGGCATTAACTTTTTCATGAACAATCTATCCATGTAGACAATATTGCCTTCTAGCGGATATATGCCTGGAGGAACATGTTGACTCATGAAGTTATACAATTTTGTTTCAGCTTCTTCCAATGTGATTTTACTCTTTCTCCCTTCATCTACCTTACCAGTTTTTGCATGGTTTTCGACACACCAATCATTCGTATTAGCTAAAACTTCTGGCTCATTGATCACCAAGGAAGTTCGGCGATTACATTCAATTTGTCGTTGGTGGTAATGCAAGCCACCTCAATTATACGATTTATGGATAAATCAAGGCTCCATGCTCTCCATGTCTATCAGATCAAGATTCTCATCTAATTGTGACAGTAATTGTGGATATTCAATACAATAAACAAGGTTTTTGTAAGTATTCCGATTGCTAAAATGGAATTTTCTAATAGTTTGTAATGATATTTGTGAATGGTCCATACAATAAGAGTTTTTTTTCAATTTAATATTCAAATTGCTAGTAGCGTAGTAGTCAGTCACAGTATTCAAAGGGAAGGCGGTGAAGGACAAAAATAGGAGGAGTAACAATTTTATATTTACTGATTTTGCAGCGGTTTTTTTAAGGTATGGAAATATAATAATAACTCCGCTGCAAAGGGAATGTCATCGAGAATGTCATCGACGTGAACAGGCTGTTCAATATATTTCCAAAAACTTTGAACATAATATTATTCATTATCTATGATATAAAAAAAGGAAAGAATTGGATTGTACACGTACAGTACGCGTCCCGTAGCTTTGCCTCCGTGAGTTTGAAACGGCATATAGGCAAGGTATGGTCGCGGGGCAATATTCCTACTTTTACAAGAACATAAGGCTCTAGAGTACCTGGATCCCTAGATGGAGAAAGCTCCCTACTTGAGATTCCTTGAAGGAAACTCCCTACAAACAGAAATTCTTCATGAATGAGAGAGTTGCAACGTATCACCAACAATGGAAAGAGTACGTTGAAAGAATGTCAGCTGATAGGCTTCCACTGAAAATTTTCAAGAATTAGCCGGTAGGCAAAGTTACAGGACCTGGACTGTAAACTGTGCTAAAAGGACGTACAGTAACTCTAAAAAAATCCTTGTGTATCTTTTCGAATGCAACACGTTGATTTTGAAAAATTTGGAGAGATTTTTTTGACCGATACAAAAGAGCATCTGTTGCTAATGGAGAGATAAATTTTCAAAAATGTTCCATGTTTTTGAACGGGTAGTATTAATGTGGCCCTCCGCCAATAGGCAAAGCTACAAGACCCGGACTGTACGGGATAGGAAATTCACATAATCGCTTCTGTACTAAAGGACTGATTAACTTGAAATTCTGCATATTGATTATTAATTTACCGAGGATGGTTACAGGCCTATTTTAAATTCTCTAAGATTTCAAAAGTTCAAGTTTTCAGTTTGTCAAGATTTTAATTAGACCCTTGCGGAGCAAGGGTTACCTGTTAGTTATAAATAAGAAAGGAATAATTATATTTATTTACTCTTCGAGCAATGAGTCTTGATGTTGGAAGATATTTCGACATTTTGTTACATCTATATAATATCTATTGATGATAATTGGTTAAACAAGATAAAATACCAAAACTACTTGGAATTTGTGTTCTATTAATAATTGTGACTTATTAAGCCTTCTTTATAAAGTCTTATGCAAACCACTGCAATCTGCATGATCTGTATCATCTCTAGTAATAAGCCTGTTTTGTCTCTCCCAATAATTTTATCAATACTCGCTGTACAAATCAATAAATAGATAAATAATTATAGCTTCTCAAGCACCCATCAAAGCTCGAATTTAAATGCTCAAGACTTTCAACAATATTGACAGTAACAATGACTTGCAACAATACTTAATGCAAGAAGTGTATCTTAAAAAACCTAAGAATACGATGACTGCGGCTGTACCAAGCAAATAAAGCCTTCCGGAAGCAAGAAAACTCTTGGATATACATTCTTGTATAAAACATCTTACAAAATGACAATGATTTTACACGGAAAAGAAACAACTTACTCTATTTTATCAAGTGCATTGAGTACTTTTGTGGGACTTGTGAATGGACCGTAACAGTCACTGCTGGGATTCGGCAGGCAGTCAGCTGCTTCATATACGACAATCCCGTACAGAGTACTGGTGTTCTGCAATACGTATTGAAGTGAGGATTCAAAATTATAATTTATATCACAAACACAATATATAACAACACGAATATGAACTGAAAATGAATATATAAAATCCAGTTTCAGTTTGTGGTTGCAAATGAGCAATCGGTTGTTGAACAAAATGTTAGTGAAAAGAGAAATTATTTGAACAATCATGAAGAGCAGCAGCAATGTTATTATAAATATCGGGGGCACAAATATCGAGAGCTTCGCTCTGAGTTATAACCATGGTAAATAGAAGAAGACGGTAGGTGTCACGCGCATGTTTGTGCTAAATTTCCGGTGTCGTTGACGTCATTTTATATCCAATCATCTGTTTTTAACAAATAATTTTCATAAATTGCCAATAGGTCTTATAAACCTCGGTTGGTGGCGATGACGCAATCTAGCTGGTTGGCCACTGCGCACACATTTCATGACCCCTACCATTTTTATCTAAATACCGTGGTTATAACAACATAGAAAATTTATTACGAGAGAGAAATTATAATATAATACAACATTAATAAAATATATTTATTTATAATACAAAAACAGCTGTAACTTACTAATAGTGGGTGGGTTTGTGATTTTGTATTCAAATTTTTCAAATAAGTGTGATATTTCTCAAGTTTTTTATCCATTGTGATACATTCTGTGATTAATTTAAAGTATAATGTCAACCATCAAATCATTATTCCTGGACCAAAATTCAAGTGACGAAGCAGTGTGTGATATCATAACCTCAACCTTTGGACAACATTAACTTTTTATCAACATTTTTGGAGAGAAATAGTACAGGCTCAGTCTAGTTTTTACTTCAATGTGATATTATATTATGATTGTCACTTTTTGTGTAGTTGAGAAGTTGATATTGTGGTAATTATTCATATTGAATGAAAAAGACTAAGAAATTGTCAAAAGCCACAGATTTATTGATACTTAGAAAGACCGGTTTCGGTTATTACACCATTGACAATCTCTGATAAACTAAAACTAAATACAAGAGCAGCAGAATTTATACTAGTAGGCGAGTACTGCTATTGGTCAAGGACATGAACGCCTGCCATTGGCCCAGCTAGACAGTCTCCTCCCACTCAACGGTGTGACAAAATGGCGGCTTGAATTTTGTTATCATGGCGATTCTGCTGCTTAAGCCGCCATTTTGTCACACCGTTGAGTGGGAGGAGATTGTCTAGCTGGGCCAATGGCAGGCGTTCATGTCCTTGACCAATAGCAGTACTCGCCTACTAGTATAAATTCTGCTGCTCTTGTATTTAGTTTTAGTTTATCAGAGATTGACAATGGTGTAATAACCGAAACCGGTCTTTCTAAGTATCAATAAATCTGTGGTTTTTGACAATTTCTTAGTCTTTTTCATTCAATATTATGATTGTATTATTTTGTACAATAAATGTAAAAGAATATAAATATATTCATAGTATATACAGAAAGGTTCTATCTAATCATAGTGGATTCAGATTACTTCCCAGTGGAATGCAAAAATCTCTCACACAAAGGTCCGGTTGCACAAAAGCTGGTTAAATTTTAATCCTGATAAATTTCACGTGAACCAAATCAGAGATGACCACCTTCAAAAGACGCCTTTCTGATTGGTTCTCCTGGAATGAATCACGATTAAAATTTAACCGGCTTTTGTGCAACCGGCACTAAGTACCTGATTGAATGATTGCAATAGTTCAACAGCTGAGTCATAATTTTGTCTCGGAGCTGTGAAATTCAGTCACACACTTCGCACTCGCTCACACACTTCCATTATCGACAGACGACGAAATTATCAGCTGTATTTCCAAGGATGAATAATTATTATCCTTGTAATGTCCTTCAGCGACATTTCCCAGGGATGTGACCTTGAGCAATCCAAATAATATATTATAAACCTACTATGTTCCAAATTTCGTGAGATTCGTTAGAGTCGTTTTCGAGATCCGGTGATATACAGACATATAAACAGAAATTGTTCGTTTAATAGTATAGGATTACGTTTTTTTTCAAATAATAATGATGAAGATATTTGTTATTTTAAAGAACCTTGAGAAATTCAAAGGTTTTGGAAAATTTCAGTTATTGATGCAGATAATACAGAAATTCTCAGAAGCTTTTTTCGCAGCATTGAACGTGTTTGATGGGCTTTTCTTATTGTTATCCTACATATTAACTTGATGTCGTCAGTTGCAGAAAATTGTCAAGTGGGGAATCATCTCATATTAAGCATACAGAACGATATGAATAGACAAATAACCAGTATAGAAATGTATAGTAAAACACCCAGTTATTCATACCAATTTTATAAGTAAAATGTTTTTATGAGAGTCAGCTCACTTACTTCACATACATAATCCTCCAGTGCTCCTTGACTGAAATACCTATTGAAAAAGATATACTGTTGTTAATAAAATAGTATTTAGAAGAACATTTTACTTAAAAAGAGGTATTTCAATAAGTGCGTCATTATTGAAGCTCCTAAAAAGGAGCGATGAGAACTACCCACTCTTGGTGTTCAAGTGACTTGTCGCAAAGCATTAGATCTCAGAGGTTTATCGGACTAGGGCAACACATTTTAGTGTCCGACTGGTGTCTCATTTGGGATAACAAAATCTGGTGCCTCAGCTGGTATGCCAATTTGATAATCGTCATGAAAACTAATGCTCCGCGATTCACTCAGACACCAAGAATGGAGGAATGAGGCAGTATTATATTAATTCCTTGTGTCCTAATGTGATATGAGCCCACATATACGATAAAACGCCAGTAAGATACTAGGGCTGAGCATGTGTAAAACCATCTGGGACATCAGCCACATGAGACAGCAGCAGGACACTAAAATCTAGAGTCTCAGCCTAGTGCAATGAGCGCAATAAGATACCCGCGACTTACTGGGACACTTGGTGTCCCATCCTAGTGTGCTAATGTAATACAAGCCTTACCTAGTTTCTGTTAGAAACTAGTTGTTTAAAGCATTCTTCAAACATCTAGCCTGGCACTAGTACATTGCAGCAGTGTCATCAGTATGGGAGCGCAGCACCCACACTAAGAAGATAGAGCAGACGTTGCTCTAAATGAAAGATAAGTGAAACCATCAGACCCACTGAAACTGAATGGTTCCTTGTTTTCTGTAATATTGTTCCTATAGAATTAAGAAGAGAAGAAAGTACTTCTTAGTTAATGAGCCGTTTATCTTTTAGGCAGAAGCTCACTCTAGATGGAAAATATGAGGATGAACTATGCAATCTTATTATGCACACCCTAAATTAATGAGGTCGATGCACTATCTCAGGCTGGAATTGATATAAAGCAACTGTGGCAGCAGAAACGGGATAAGGCCAATGTAGTGAACAAAACCCATCTCTGTCAGGAATAAAACTTTGATGCAGAAGCATCTTAAAATTGAAGTTTGAATTGGTTCCGTAAATCTGACGGTATAGATGTGCTCATGCACAAATCACATGATGGATCAGGATCAGGGATCACAACTGGTCCGCACTTCCTCTGTACAATTGAAATGCATTTGGTGGAATACTGTATATTGTTATCTTATGAAGGAGGGCTAAGAGGAGTCCTCCTGGCAGATGAGGACTGGCTGACTTGACCTGGTAGAGGAAGTTGTGGAAGAGCTTGACATGAAAAGCTTAAAAAACATGACATGACAAGACATATCATAATAAATTATTTAGTTTTTATTGTTTTGAATTTTATGTTAATTTTTATTACTATTTTTACTTTAATGATTGTTTTCTAACTTGACTGGACATAAAAATGCATAAATATAATATATCGAGTTAGTCTGTTAAAGTCAGTCTGTAGACAACAGTCCAAGAGCCCCACATTAAACCTTCATAATACTTTGATATTGCTCTAGATACAATATAATATTGTAGCAGCTCTTGATATGCAAAATGAAATTAAACATAAGTTTAGCTAGCTTTCCAATCAAATAAATGTAAATCTTTTAAAATTGAAGAATTTGAGACTAGGAGTATTGTTTGTCCTCAAAATAGACATATTAAAGGCATTTTCTTTAGAAAAACTCAAAAAGGTAACAAACAAACAATAAATTGAATAGCCTACAGATATAAATCACGATTTCTTTTAAGGTAGATTCAATAGCCATTTAGGTAGATTTAAAAGAAAAATTAGTAAACGCTTCAAAAATGTTTACTTTGTATGAAAATTAAAAACTTACTCTAAAGTGGGTATGATGTAATTTGTTTTCAAATCATTCATATAAGCTCCATTGATGGCAGTACCCTCGATAACAAATATGACATCGGCTTGTAAACTATGATCTGCAGTAGATACAACCATCTTTGAGGTTAGACTATTCTAGGTTATGTCAGATTGACAACAAACAATCAAGATAGGGTTTATTACGCGAAGGAAACATATGATATATCTAATTATTAGAAAAATTAATGTTCCAATATTACGGAAACATTAATCTACATATCAATCCATGACACAATATCGAGATTATCCTAATTTATAATTATGACGAATAATTTGTTCCCCTTCTCCCTACGGACATAATTATGTATATGTGTGTACTCATACCACATTACCACTGTGCTCCACTCCACTGAACTCTATACTAACTGGAACGGGCTGTCCAATGCTAAGCTACAGCCAAAAGTGTGTAAGGCGGAGTGAGTGAGACAGGCCTACCGTGTGGGATTCCCTTCTCTCTCGTACTTATACATTAAAGCAGGTTGTTGCAGCTCTTGAGTACGATTATTCATTTTTAAAGTTGAAAAACGGATTTGAATGAGTATTAGGGCTATCAGTATTAGATCACAACCTTTTCTCTTAAATATTGTGATGTATTTGTCGTAAAATGCGTAGAATTGAATAAAAATACGACCGAGAAATGGTGATGCATTTGGATGCAAGAATGGGCATGTTAAAGGAAATAAAATACCATTTCACAGTTAAGTCAAACATTTTTAGTCTATTAATTAATTTGAAGAAACCTTTTTGTTTTACATACATTTCCAATAAACTTTTCTATATTGATCAGTTTATTTGACCAAAAATAAAACAACAAATTTGGTTATATTCCTAGTATACGGTGATAGTTTCTATGCTAATTGAAAATTTAGGCCTACTTTATAGAATCTAAAATAAAGAAACATAGTTGAAGAACAAATTAATCCTCATTCAAAAAAGAATAAATACAAATGATTAATAATTCTGTGTTATCATCGTGAGATGACATAATTTATTTTAGGTACGGTACCGTACCTACTTTTATTTTTTAAAATATGATATTGTTATCAGCTGAATTGTGATTAATTTTTGAAACCTTTCCGTTTCAAATAAATAATCGTTCAATTTACAATAATAAATTATAATAATTATTTAGCATATTTTGCTTATCATATGGTCATAATTATAATACAATTAATATAAATGTTTCTTCATAGATTTCTTTGCATCATTTCTGAAACTCCCACACTTACATGATTTGAAATGTTATCAGAATGCCTAGTATAATGCTATCATTACATATTCAATAATCCTGTGTTATTGAATCATCATGAGTCCACATAATTCATTCTATTTACCTACCTACTGTAATATTACATTTTTTCTCACATTGGAATCGAATCTTCAATTCGAGATCTATGAAACTTTATAGTAAATATCAGAGTCATCGATAGACGGACAAACTTTTCGATGGAGAATTTATTATCGTAAATGATTGTTGCATTGTTCCATGGTGTCACCGAGGCTGGGTTGACAGAATTAAAAAGATAAATGGTTTAGTTAAATAGAGATGATATATGAAAGTTTAAAATAATAGTTTCAAAATAAAGTTTTATTGTGAACGAATGTGAAATGTGAGTTCTGGACTTGTAATTTGTAATTTTGTTGTTGACGTGTCATGGAGTCATCACTGATTTGAGGTGCGTCTACAAAGCTTCCTTGTAGCTTTGTCTTTTCCTGTTTTTTCTCTCTAAAACATGGCTGGCTGTTGTGTGTTGTAAATTTTTGCTCTCTGAATAATTTTTGTTTAAGTGAATTTATTAATGTTTTAAATTGAGTTTTAAACAGTTTATAGTGTTCTATTTTGTTCGTATATTGCTATTTGTGTATTCAAGCCAATAGCCACTGTTTTTCAACTATAATCTGGATAAGTACCCTTAGCTCGTAGTAACTTTAAATGCTTAGGCTTGTAATATATTGTTCTTTGTGTATTTGTGTATATATCCAAAATTCTTTTGAAGATTATAAGTTCATTTGCTCTGAAAACTGGATTTCTCATTCATAGGCGATAGATCCATTCATAGTTTATCAAGAATCTATTACGTTGGAGCCGATAAATTTCCTTAGGGTAATAGGTGGAATGCTATTCCAACCGATTTAAGGAAAAATTGATAGCACGGCACTACTTTTATTGTAAAAAATATGAGATTGTATTTTCAGCTGAATTGTAATTAATTTTTGAAACCTTTCAATTTCGAATTGTTCATTTTACTCTGGTAATCATGTAGCATATTTTACTGTTTGCTTATCATAGTCATATAATATAATAAAATGTTTCTTCGTTATTTGCTTCATTTCTGAAACTCCCACTCTTACATGATTTGAAATTACACAAATGCACACCTACATAATTCTACATTCATAGCCTGCTGTAAGTAGGCCTATATTATTAAATTAAGATATTTCCTTAAACAATAAATAATAAATCTTTCCTTTTACAGTAACAATGAATCATATAATCCAAAAAAACAATAGTATATCCTATCAAAATAAACATAAGACTGTGTTTAATAGTTTCAATTAAACACAGCCCTCCTTTGGACTGTGTACGAACAAAATTCGAGATTGGAATAATAAGGACTATGAGCCTGTTTTTTCATTCCCAATCATTTCATGACAGTTTATATTTGTCCTTGTTAAATAAATAAAAATTAATAAATGATACGCTTATCTGAAAGCTGGCCCAAAGTTATTCCCTTGCTTGTAAAAAGTTGACAATACTAAAACTACTGCAGTCACAAATGAAAAAAATCTTTTCTTTATTCATATTCAACCTATTTCATTATTTTTGCTCTCAAAAAGTTAACAATGAACTGCTCAATAAAGGAAAAATAACGCTTCCATGAAATAAGACATACAAAATAGAAATAAAATAGAAATTGAAACTGTGCAATGCATTGCATAAGAGCCAATGTGTTACAAAATGACGAATCCCACAGCAATGCGGGTTGCCTATCTTTACCAGCTGCCTCACTTTTTTTGGGGTTGCTAGTCCATTCCAGTTAGTATAGAGTTCACTGCTGTGCTCAAAGACCTTAAAGATGCATAGACTCACATGCAGCGCTAGTGTCGCACTTGGAATTGAAATCCGCCATTGAGGGGGCAACCCATAAGATTATTACATACCAATGACACCATTGCCTTCGTGATCTATAGTATTACAAATAAATAATATATAATATCTCGTGCTAAAATACCCCAATGGCGGCCTTCAATTTCAAGTAAGAGCTATCATTGGGAAGGCATAGGCATTATGGGTCTATATCTCTTTAAGGTCTTTGGCTGTGCTCATACTGTGCACACACAATAAGCCTTGTACACACGTCCTTACAGATTCGCGCGAACAATCGTATGTACATATGCCTCAACATTCACTGTACGTCCTTGTGGACGCGATCCACGTATGCCTCGGCATTCAAAAACCTATCTGATTTGCAGATGACACGAAGACATGTTAAGCTGCGTACACATATACGCTCTTCCAACCCGCACCGAGCACACTCCTCCCTCGTACTGCCCTCGTTCCTCCATCGAACTACAGTCGCGCCGCCCACGCACCCATCATGAACGTTACGGAAGATGTTAGATCTTCTCGCGTTCCCCGGTCGAACCATTGTTGCTCCCCGGTCGATCATCAATCGCTCTGCTAGAGTGACGTTCGGTTGCGGAGCAGAGCGAAAGTCTGTACGCACCTTTAGATGTAGATTTTCCACAACATGACAACAATTGCGTCACTCCATCATTGAAGATAGTTATCACAAATTACAGCAGTGTCATTTTTTTTCAATGAATTATATAATAAAATCAAAAATAAAACTTGACAAACGATGTTGGTGGGTTGAACCATTGTAGGTTGAAGTAAGGAAATAAATTGCTACATGACATAAGATTGACAATTCAAACTTTATTAGGTTGTCAAAACATCATCTTGTTGATATACTGAATCTAATTCAACTAGTTATCTAAACAATAATGATATCATCATGAGGGAAGCAGTAACTCCACAAGAACGATTGGCTCTAACTTTGAGATTCTTGGCATTAGGCGATTCATTTGTTGGTTTCCAATATCTATTCTGAATTTCAAAAAAAGAAAATTTCTACAATAATTCCAGAAGTTTTGATGACCTAATCAAAGCACTTAACACTGTCTCACAAAATTGACAGTCTTCTTTAAGGAAATTAGCCCTAAATTGGATCAAATACTAAATTGCTGCCCATTTTAAACTAACTCTGCTCATTCACATGACAAAACAAGATTCTCCAAAAGATTAGCTTCAAGATTTACCTTTAAGGGAATACTAGTTCAAAGTTTGAATAAATCTCTCTATAGATAGCCTAGCTATTTAAAACGTATAATATCATATTGAAGATTACAATTTTAATTAACAACTCTGATAACATGAAACAAACACAAGATGATTTGATAGCCACAGTAAAATAATATTTGAGTTATACTTTCTTGTAGGAACCCTGTAGAGAAGCTTTTTTCACTTAAATTATGCAGTTCTAAATTTGTTAATCATGATACAAATTATATATTCCATGCATGTTTCTTTTTAAATATTTGACAATCCACATATCCTACAAAATTACAAAAATCCCACAATTTACAATTAGTTATTGGATCACAATTTGATTTGTCATTCATTAACCTAATTCATTGGAATTAGGTTATGACGCCTTCAATGTTTACGTTTTGCCTCACCCGTATGGCAAAATCGCGCCCACACGTACATTCAATGCTCGCCCGAGGCACCTTTGAGCACGCCAAAATACCGACAGGGTTCCGGTTCGCCCACATGCCTCAGCGAACAGTGTCCACACGTGCGAATGCAAGCCCATACACGTATGCTCACCCGAGGCAAACGTACGTGTGTACACCGTTATAGGAATAGGTACAGAATGGAAACTTGTAATCAAACGCCTATCTAACCAATGCTTTTTACATGACGCAAATACTAGACACGTCACGTGACCTTAGGAAGTTCCAATCCTGGTCTTGGATTGTCTCGTGGCAGTGAATAAAATCAATTGATCCGGATCATTAAGGTGATCCGAACCTATCATTATATTACAATGCGGCGCTTCCTAACAAGATGGCGGATTTTTGCATCAGGATACTAGCCAAGTTTTCATATTGTATGTATACTGTGGAATAGGTACAGAATGGAAACTGTCAATAAAACGCATATCTGACCAATGCTTTTTTCATGGCGCAAATACTATATAGTAGGGATGGGTATCGAAAGACAAAACATCGATGTTTTGAACATTGATGTTTTTTACCTTAACATCGATAAGTGAAAAACATCGAACAGTAAACATCGATGTTTTAAACATCGACGCATCGCCATAAACGGTGTACACACGTACGTTTGCCTGCATTCGCAGGCGTACGTTTGCCTGCATTCGCAGGCGTACGTTTGCGTACGTTTTACGTACGTACGTGTGTACGTTTTCGCAGGCGTACACATGTACGTTTGCTTGCATTCGCACGTGTGGACGCTGTTCGCTGAGGCATGTGGGCGAACCGGAACCCTGTCGGTATTTTGGCGTGCTCAAAGTCGCCTCGGGCGAGCATTGAATGTACGCGTGGACGCGATTTTGCCATATGGGTTAGGCAAAACGTAAACATTGAAGGCGTCATAACCTAATTCCAATGAATTAGGTTAATGAATGACAAATCAAATTGTGATCCAATAACTAATTGTAAATTGTAGGATTTTTGTAATTTTGTAGGATATGTGGATTGTCAAATATTTAAATAGAAACATGCATGGAATATATAATTTGTATTATGATTAACAAATTTAGAACTGCATAATTTAAGTGAATCTTGTTTTGTCATGTGTATGAGCAGAGTTAGTTTAAAATGGGCAGCAATTTAGTATTTGATTCAATTTATGGCTAATTTCCTTAAAGAAGACTGTCAATTTTGTGAGACAGTGTTAAGTGCTTTGATTAGATCATCAAAACTTCTGGAATTATTGAAGAAATTTTCTTTTTTTGAGATTCAGAATAGATATTGGAAACCAACAAATGAATCGCCTAATGTCAAGAATCTCAAAGTTAGAGCCAATCGTTCTTGTGGAGTTATTGATTCCCTCATGATGATATCATTATTGTTTAGATAACTAGTTGAATTAGATTCAGTATATTAACAAGATAATGTTTTGGCAACCTACTAAAGTTTGAACTATCAATCTTATGTCATGTAGCAATTTATTTCCTTACTTCAACCTACAATCGTTCAACCCACCAACATCGTTTGTCAAGTTTTATTTTTGATTTTATTATATAAGTCATTGAAATAAAATGATACTGCTGCAATTTGTGATAACTATCTTCAATGATGGAATGACGCCATTGTTGTCATGTGGAAAATCTACATCTACCATGTCTTCGTGTCATCTGCAAATCAGATAGGTTTTTGAATGCCGAGGCATACGTGGATCGCGTCCACAAGGATGTACAGTGAATGTTGAGGCATATGTACATACGATTGTTTGCATGAATCTGTACGGACGTGTGTACAAGGCTATACATTTACAGTGAACTCTAAACTAACTAAGTTAGTTAGTGTATGTACACTGTACATTTATGGGTGATACCATAGAGAAACAACAGCTTGAGTAGATAACCCATGGTATAGGGCGTTTATGTCACAACTTTTACTGTTATCTCAAGCCGATTACTGTCGATTATTATCAATTTTTACTGTTTTGTTGGGGTGAGAGTGTATGAACAGCACAATTTGAGAGACTACCAGCATCACACAGCTTCATAGGAAAGAACTACGTGAACTATCGGCTTGGGATAGCAGTAAAAGTTGTGACATAAACGCCCTATACCATGGGATATCTACTTATGCTATCGTTTCTCTATGGTGATACTATGAAGACTATGATACAGAGTATTTCAGAAGTAGTGTCAAACATTTTAGGGTATTGTTCCTGGATGATAGGAGACTACAAATGTTGTATTTGAAGTGTCCAAAACTCAGCAGTTATCCTTATAGCTACCATTTTCTTTTTTTCACTTAGGAATTTTTATCTCAAGATTAAATAATTTTGAATAAATAAATACTCAAAAGCATCAGAAACGATAAATGAATAGATTTTTATTAGTATTAATAAAGTGAAAATGATACAATGTACAGTATATGATACTTTACATTTATTCTTGATAAAAATGATAAAACAGGGTGAAATCAATTTGATTGAACCCACAACACTTCTGTTAATAAGCTTACAGAGTATTAGTTTATCATTTTGTATAGATATAACTCAATTATTTTGGAAGTTGATTGATTCATTGGTATATTTTTTCATGATCTCGAAATACTTAAAAGTACAAAAAAACTTCTAAAGTGACTACAATTTTATCTGGAGCTATTGTTTCAATATTTTAACAGTTACTAACTGGAATTACAGCAATTTTGGACTTGTGGTAGTCAAGTAACAGTCTTTCGAATAATTGAAGTCAGGTTGTGACTAGAAAGATACATCAACTCTATTATAGGTGGTTTACAAGATTTGTCATCTTCATAGTTAAGTCAGAAACCTCTTGGGATATCCTCGAAGATTCTGTCTGGAATTTCATCCCAAGCTAATTTTAGCAATCATTGTTACTCATATCATATTCATTCAATACCTGATAGTTTTATTTAGGAAATGGAAATGGTTGAAGTTTTTTTATATGGATATCTACACTCCTTACAATACGAGGACCTCTATTCCAGAGCTAGATCAATTGGTGTTAAACATATGTTGAGGAAAGCACTTGTAATAAGAAAAAAATGTTTTCTTCCTAAGAAACGAAGAATCAGACCTCTTATTTAATTCCAAATAAGTATCTAACCTTGACAAGAGCTACAGAAGTTTTGCAAATCTTCAAGAGTATCCAACAGTCTCACATAAAAATACTGAGAGCCTAAATGAAAAATTCATTTTAGTTGGGAAAAACATCGGATGACTGATGTCTAGGTAAAACCATCGATAAGTGAAAAACATCGAACAGTGAACATCAATGTTAAAAACATCGATGTTTGATGTTGAAACATCAATGTTTTTAAACATCGATGTTTTTAAACATTGATGTATCGATACCCATCCCTACTATATAGACATGTCACGTGACCTTGGGAAGTTCCAATCCTAGTCTTCTGATTGGCTCGTGGCAGTGAACGAGATAAATTGATCCAGATCATTGACCAAAGTGAAGCTGAGGTCTTAGTTTCAACTCGATCGGCTTTTGTCTGTTTGTTTGTACCACAGTTACAGTTGCAGTTATTGTCTGATTTGGAAGAAATTTGGTATGCAAGTTCTTTGAAACAAGGCGCAGAAACGTATGTGTAACGATTTTTGATAAGACCTCCGGTTTTAATATAAACTGTGCTGCTCTAAAATGTACTGTATTGAATGAATTGTATCGTTGGAATGCTATTGATAGAGGACAAGATTTGTCAGTGGTGAAACTTGAAACGTCTGAGCCGCTCCAAATCATACTGTATTTATTAATTAAAGAGAACTTCTCACTTGATTGCATCCATTTCTTCTTCCCTTTTCAACACGATATTTCCCTGTTTCTTAAATGAATAGTTTCTAGACCTACCGAACCGGCCGGAGACATCACAGCTTAGTTAGCTCTTGTTTTCGTTTTAGTATGAGATTGGAAACCGACTTGTGAGCATAAACATTCTGCATAGGCATAACAAGCCGCCATAATATCGAATCCACTTTACATGAAAAACATTATTAACAACCTCCTGTCATTGTCACCAACAAACCCATGTTATTTAGAATCATTTCCATCTCACTATTGTCTGTGAGACGATCCATAGTCTCAATTGACTACTGCATATTCCATTCTTCTGTCAGTTGACCGATTTTTTATAATTAATTGTTAGAAAATTTGTAATATTGTAAATACAATATGAAGTTACCTCTTTGAGAGACATTTATAAGTCCGGTGTCCCTGGAAACAATGTCTAGCACTTTCAATGGGGAAAATAATAGATGACATGGATAAATCTTCACAATATACTGTACTTTCTTAATGGCCCTTCTCATTAGTTTGAAAGTTGTAGGCTATTCATGAGCGAGGTCTACTGTTCGCAGAACTACTAGTTAAAGTGATCCGAACCTACCATCAATACTATTACCTTAGACCAGTTATAGAATAGACACGGCCCATTGTATATTCATACTGAAAGTCAATGAAGCCAACATCTATTGCCATATCTCCAAATCGTGACGTCAGCATCAGATAGAAAACTTTTCTGTAGAGATGTTCACATTGTTTTCCATAGCAGATTGTGTCTATTCAGGCGGGAGCGCAGCTGGAGTTTATCATTTTGATTTTAATGAATAATAATTCACATCCTTCTGTAATAGACACAATCTGAAAGTTTTCTTCTCGATGATGACGTCACGATTTGGAGATGTGGCAGTAGATATTGGCTTCAGAGGCTAGACTTCCCAGCGTGTCTATTCTATAACTGGTCTAAGACTATTAAACGGTGTACACACGTACGTTTGCCTCGGGTGAGCATACGTGTATGGGCTTGCATTCGCACGTGTGGACACTGTTCGCTGAGGCATGTGGGCGAACCGGAACCCTGTCGGTATACAATGCAGCACTTCCTAACAAGATGGCGGACTTTTGTGACAGGATACTAGCCATAGAGAAGAAAGCAGAGGACGTATCTAATGCAGTGAACTAATCTAAAACGGTGCACACACGTGCGTTTGCCTCGGGTGAGCATACGTGAATGGGCTTGCATTCGCACATCTGGACACTGTTCGCTAAAACGGTGTACACACGTACGTTTGCCTCGGGTGAGCATACGTGTATGGGCTTGCATTCGCACGTGTGGACACTGTTCGCTGAGGCATGTGGGCGAACCGGAACCCTGTCGGTATTTTGGCGTGCTCAAAGGCGCCTCGGGCGAGCATTGAATGTACGTGTGGACGCGATTTTGCCATACGGGTGAGGCAAAACGTAAACATTGAAGGCGTCATAACCTAATTCCAATGAATTAGGTTAATGAATGACAAATCAAATTGTGATCCTAACTAATTGTAAACTGTAGGATATGTGGATTGTCAAATATTTAAATAGAAACATGCATGGAGTATATAATTCGTATCATGATTAACAAATTTAGAACTGCATAATTTAAGTGAAAAAAGCTTCTCTACAGGGTTCCTACAAGGAAGTATAGCTCAAATATTATTTTACTGTAGCTATCAAATCATCTTGTGTTTGTTTCATGTTATCAATCAGAGTTGTTAATTAAAATTGTAATCTTCAATATGACATTATACGTTTTAGATAGCTAGGCTATCTATAGAGAGATTTATACAAACTTTGAACTAGTATTCCCTTGAAGGTAAATCTTGAATGATATCTTTTGGAGAATCTTGTTTTGTCATGTGTATGGGCATAGTTAGTTTAAAATGGGCAGCAATTTAGTATTTGATTCAATTTATGGCTAATTTTCTTAAAGAAGACTGTCAATTTTGTGAGACAGTGTTAAGTGCTTTGATTAGGTCATCAAAACTTCTGGAATTATTGTAGAATTTTCTTTTTTGAGATTCTGAATAGATATTGGAAACCAACAAATGAATCGCCTAATGCCAAGAATCTCAAAGTTAGAGCCAATCGTTCTTGTGGAGTTATTGCTCCCCTCATTATGATATCATTTTTGTTTAGATAACTAGTTGAATTAGATTCAGTATATTAACAACATAATGTTTTGACAACCTAAGAAAGATTGAATTGTCAATATTATGTCATGTAGCAATTTATTTCCTTACTTCAACCTACAATCGTTCAACCCACCAACATCGTTTGTCAAGTTTTATTTTTGATTTTATTATATAAATCATTGAAATAAAATGATACTGCTGCAATTTGTGATAACTATCTTCAATGATGGAATGACGCCATTGTTGCCATGTTGTGGAAAATCTACATTGACCATGTCTTCGTGTCGTCTGCAAATCAGTTAGCTTTTTGAATGCTGAGGCATACGTGGATCGCGTCCACAAGGACGTACAGTGAATGTTGAGGCATATGTACATACGATTGTTCGCGCGAATCTGTACGGACGTGTGTACAAGGCTTAAGGCATGTCGGTGAACCAGAACCCTGTCGGTATTTTGGCGTGCTCAAAGGCGCCTCGGGCGAGCATTGAATCTACGTGTGGACGCGATTTTGCCATACGGGTGAGGCAAAACGTAAACATTGAAGGCGTCATAACCTAATTCCAATGAATTAGGTTAATGAATGATAAATCAAATTGTGATCCAATAACTAATTGTAAATTGTGGGATTTTTGTAATTTTGTAGAATATGTGGATTGTCAAATATTTTAATAGAAACATGCATGGAGTATATAATTTGTATCATTATTAACAAATTTAGAACTGCATAATTTAAGTGAAAATAGCTTCTCTACAGGGTTCCTACAAGGAAGTATAGCTCAAATATTATTTTACTGTGGCTATCAAATCATCTTGTGTTTGTTTCATGTTATCAATCAGAGTTGTTAATTAAAATTGTAATCTTCAATATGATATTATACGTTTTAGATAGCTAGGCTATCTATAGAGAGATTTATACAAACTTTGAACTAGTATTCCCTTGAAGGTAAATCTTGAAGCTAATCTTTTGGAGAATCTTGTTTTGTCATGTGTATGAGCAGAGTTAGTTTAAAATGGGCAGCAATTTAGTATTTGATTCAATTTATGGCTAATTTTCTTAAAGAAGACTGTCAATTTTGTGAGACAGTGTTAAGTGCTTTGATTAGGTCATCAAAACTTCTGGAATTATTGTAGAATTTTCTTTTTTGAGATTCTGAATAGATATTGGAAACCAACAAATGAATCGCCTAATGCCAAGAATCTCAAAGTTAGAGCCAATCGTTCTTGTGGAGTTATTGCTCCCCTCATGATGATATCATTTTTGTTTAGATAACTAGTTGAATTAGATTCAGTATATTAACAACATAATGTTTTGACAACCTAAGAAAGATTGAATTGTCAATCTTATGTCATGTAGCAATTTATTTCCTTACTTCAACCTACAATCGTTCAACCCACCAACATCGTTTGTCAAGTTTTATTTTTGATTTTATTATATAAGTCATTGAAATAAAATGATACTGCTGCAATTTGTGATAACTATCTTCAATGATGGAATGACGCCATTGTTGTCATGTGGAAAATCTACATCTACCATGTCTTCGTGTCGTCTGCAAATCAGATAGCTTTTTGAATGCTGAGGCATACGTGGATCGCGTCCACAAGGACGTACAGTGAATGTTGAGGCATATGTACATACGATTGTTCGCGCGAATCTGTACGGACGTGTGTACAAGGCTTAAGGCATGTCGGTGAACCAGAACCCTGTCGGTATTTTGGCGTGCTCAAAGGCGCCTCGGGCGAGCATTGAATCTACGTGTGGACGCGATTTTGCCATACGGGTGAGGCAAAACGTAAACATTGAAGGCGTCATAACCTAATTCCAATGAATTAGGTTAATGAATGATAAATCAAATTGTGATCCAATAACTAATTGTAAACTGTAGGATATGTGGATTGTCAAATATTTAAATAGAAACATGCATGGAGTATATAATTCGTATCATGATTAACAAATTTAGAACTGCATAATTTAAGTGAAAAAAGCTTCTCTACAGGGTTCCTACAAGGAAGTATAGCTCAAATATTATTTTACTGTGGCTATCAAATCATCTTGTGTTTGTTTTATGTTATCAGTTGAATTCGGACAGCCGAACTGGACGGTAGTAGATAAGATAGCTCGTGCCGGCCTCGAGAAACGGTTTTCCGCCGGCTATAATAGCTCAGTTTGTAAGGCGTTCAATAAGGGCGGAATGGCTGAAGGCGGCTAGGACCATCAGGATAAAAGCGGTGGACGTATCGGCATCTTTAGGGACAACTCCTGTCTACGTGAATGAACACTTGACCAAGCACAACAAAGATCTTCTGAGGCAGGCAAAAAACAGCATCAAAGCAGGGAACCTAACACACGCATGGGTGAGGGATGGCAAGGTGTACGTGAGGAAGACGGCTGACTCGAGAGCGCGACGTTTATACTGGACGCTGGACGAACAGGATAGGCCGACAACCTCCACCTCCAACGCCAGTGCTAAGTGAAAGTGCCCATGTTTTTTACCACAACTATAAAAGGTAGTGCAGTTGCTTGTCTTATTTTATCTTTTTTTTCTTCATTTTATTTATTTATTTTCAATTTTTTATGTTTATTTACAATATTTTTTTTTATGAACTTGGAATTCTTTTATTTATGCCAGTGAGCTATCTCTCTCATTCATAAATGATACTAATAAAATGTATTTGCTTTTAATATTTCTATGCTCAAATGCAGCTCTTATGAACTATTTCACTATCTTGAGCGTGAGCGAAACCTGAGAAACTCATTTGAGGACTTAAGACGCAGTATTAGTCTAAATTTTTAAAACAAAATAATATTGATTTACATTTCAACTTATATTATTTTTATAGTTTTGTGATGAGAATTATGGTAACAGGATAGGCCTACTATGTATGAAATCATCAATAATATTATTTCATTAATGTGTTGCTATATTCACTAATTTCGTTATCGTTATCACTCTCGTTAACTGATTATAGAATAAATGCACAAGTTACATTATCATTTAAACATATTTGCTTGATGTATTTCAGTATTAAATGTCTTGATTTCATCTGTCTTGATCAGTAGGGCTTGAATCGAAATGCATCAATAGTGATTATGGATCAATATTTCTA
The DNA here is from genome assembly GCF_014356525.2 of Nilaparvata lugens. Lineage (NCBI taxonomy): Eukaryota > Metazoa > Arthropoda > Insecta > Hemiptera > Delphacidae > Nilaparvata > Nilaparvata lugens. The sequence goes on from NC_052508.1 coordinate 43,771,493, forward strand.
GAGTTGTTTGCGCAACATTACGATGCTGAGTCGATATCCTACATACTGTTTTATGCAAATAAGAACTAGTGTTGAATAGAATTAATATAATTGAAAATTAATAATATAACAGTTTCTGAACTATTAGCGCACGAGAAAAACGCTTTTAATATGCTTTTATTCTTAATTGAATAGCCAACTAATTGGAACTACTACTTCTGTTTTCAATCTGTTAGATTAGAGGATTAAACTACGGTATTTAATTGACTCTCCTACAAGGAAATAAGAAGGTATTTGATCCGATATCATCATTCTGGCCTTGCTTTTGTCAATAGTACAGCATAGATTATTTCAGGGAAGAGTTTGGTAAACAATATTGATGGAACTAATTCTAAGGTTTTCTCTCTCTTCTCTCATTCACTCACTCACTCACTCTGTCTCTCACTCGCTCTCTCTGTCGCTCGCTCTCTCTCTCGCTCACTCTGTCTCTCGCTCACTATCTCTCTCGCATTCTTTCTCCCGTTCAAGATATTCTGCTTGATAATTAGTTATGTCGTAAAGAAAATAAGAATAGCTTTAGGCTGACCTCTCGAAAATGATTTTCGCTAAAAGATAAGATTGTGATCTACTGTAGTAGTCGTAGTTTGATTTTCATTTCTTATCAATTTCAGTATTAATGCTAACTACTTGCTTTCGAGCCTACTACTATTAGGCTATTGACTTTTATCACCCCTATCAAAATCCAATACACTCAGTCTATGCATTAACTTCATCATCTCATATAATTATATTCTATTACATCGGTGCCGGTGGGCTTGGCGTGTCTATTGTTCAGTTTGAGGACGATATGAGCGAAGTTCTTTCTAATTTCAGAAGAACAAAGGAATCTTTTTCTGTTATTGCTAATAGAATCTTTGTATGCTCATGTATTTCTTACTTCATCTATCGTGTTTATGTGTTGTGTATGAATGTTGTACGAATGATTTGTGTGTGTGTCATCTCAATGATTGATGTTTTATCATCTATTAGTATCGAGCATAACCTTCGTTATTATACTATACAAAATAACTTCATCATTAGTAATGGTTGAAATTTGTGAATTTGTGGGGGACACCACTGATGTTAACACGTGCTTTCTAACAAACGGTGAAAACATCACAATTTTTCACCAAAATATCCGTAGTTTGAATAAAAATTTTGATTCATTTTTAATGTACCTTAGTTGCTGGAAAGTAAAGCCGGATGTAATTATCTTAACTGAAACCTGGTTTCAACCGATCGATGATACCAGCCCCTACAACATCGAAGGATATGATAATTACTCTACCGGTAATGATGTAAGTAGGGCATCAGGTATAATCATTTTTGTCTCATCTAGCCGAGGTATTGTGTGTTCGCGGGAGGAATCAAAAATTGATGGTGCTGATTCAGTTTTATTGCACTTTAAAATTCTTAAATACAATTTCAGCATTTTGAGCTTGTACAGATGGCAATTTGTTGGAATGGATGTTTTTCTGAATAGTTTTGGCCAATTTTTGGAGAGTGTAGGATGTAAGGGTGACTCAATGGTTCTAGGTGACATTAATATTAATATTAATGATATAAATAATCCTGGAGCTTTTGACTACTTGGAAATTTTGCATTCTAACGGTTATCAATCGCTCATAGATATTGATACCCGTGTAACAGATTTGAGTTCAACTTGTATTGATCACATTTTCTTCAAGTCGAAATATAATAGGATAAAAGTTCGGAGTGCAGTGATTGAATCGCTCATTACTGACCACAGAGCGATTTCAGCTTCATTGTCAATACCTGAATATAGAGACAGTGATGCTACTCCAGTAGTTCAAAATATAACAGATTTCAAGAAGTTAGCTGACTTATTGATGGAACACGACTGGACTAATTTATATGATTGTAACCTTGTTGATGGCAAGTTTTCCATATTCATGGATGTACTCCTCAACTATATAAATCAGTGCACTTACCAGCGCAAAAGATCTTTTAAAAATAATAAGCACTTGAAACCATGGATGACAGATAGCATTTGCCTTGCAATTAGAAATCGTGATAAACTTTACAAAAAACACAAGAAATATCCCCAAAATAATAATTATAAACATGATTTTTTAACTGCAAAGAGTAATATAAATAAATTGATAAAAGAACAAAAATATAAATACTTTTCAAAATTGAAGACTTTTCCTGTAAAGAAGCAGTGGGAGATCATCAATGATCATTGTGGTCAAGCTACTTCTAAAAAAAAGCCTATCCATCTGCATTGCGGAAATAGTGTTTTGATTGATGAAAAACTCATCGCAAATAAATTCAATGAATATTTCATAAACATACCACAAGAAATAATTTCTTCTATACATGATCCAGATGAATCGATGAATGATAATTATAATAGAAAATTCAAAACTATTAATTTCTGTAACTCTTTCTTTCTAAAACCCATAACTTTTTTTGAATTATTAACTGAAATAAAAATATTGAAGAAAGGAAAGTCTCCGGGACCGGATAATATATCATCTAATTTAATAAAATCAATATCTTATGCAATAGTACCTATTTTGTGTCACATCTTTAATGCGAGCTTTTCAGAGGGTAAATTCCCAACTAGACTCAAAACTGCAAAAGTGATCCCGATATTCAAAAGTGGATCTAATACGGAAATCTCAAATTACAGACCCATCTCATTACTCTCAGTTTTTTCAAAAATTTTTGAAAAACTTTTTAAAAAAAGAATAATATCCTTCTTCAGTAGAGTAAAGTTCTTTCATAGGGATCAATTTGGTTTCCAGGAGGGCTTAAGTACAGAGCAGGCGCTTAACAAGTTCATGGCAGATATCTATCACGGGATCAATACACCTCATAAGTACAGAACGTCAGGTCTATTCTTAGACATAAGAAAAGCATTTGACACTGTAGAGCACAATATCCTTTTGGAAAAGCTTCGTGCTGCTGGAATCCGTGGGGTGGCTAACATGTGGCTAAGATCATATTTGTCAGATCGCAAGCAATATGTTTCAATTTCTAACAGTGATAGTGATTTGGCAATGGTTAAATATGGTGTCCCACAAGGATCAGTTTTGGGTCCGATACTATTTTTAGTGTACATTAATGATTTATTTTCTCATACTTTTAATGGATCCATTACATCCTTTGCTGATGACACAGCCCTAGCATACTCAGCCAAAGACGAAAGAGAATTGCATAGAATGATTCAGCATGATCTATTTGATCTGCGATGTTGGTTTGATTGCAACAAATTAGCAATTAATGCAGCTAAAACCTCCTACATAAACTTCTCTTTGTCAGCAACTTTCTATTTCCCAGATCCTATTAAATACCATCAATTTGGATGTGATTCGGTGGGTTGTGACTGTGAAGTTATAAAACAATCAGATTCCGTCAAATATTTAGGATTGATTTTGGACCAGAGTTTAACTTGGGACTGTCACATAAGAAAAATAAAAAGGTACCTTCTATATTTAGTAAAGACATTTTATCGATTAAGAGTGTTCTTCCCTGTATCTATTCTTCGTATGATGTATTTTGCTTTTTTCAATTGTAGGTTGGAGTATGGCATTTCTTGCTATGCTTCCACATTCATGTCACATTTTAAAAATCTCATAGTTCTACAAAAATCTGTCATTAGGGTCATTTATGGTGCTAGTAGACGGGCTCATACTTTCCCTATGTTTAAATCATTGGGGATCCTCCCTTTTAGATATATGTATGTGTTGAAAGTTCTATCCCTGTTTTATAAAATGAGTGGGGATAGATATTTGATGGAAAATATTGGACAAGACAGTTTGGTTACACGGCAAACTACACGAATGCTGGTGAGACTTCCCAAACCCAACTGTACCACCTTTCAAAGATGCTTCATTTTTCTGGGACCAAAATTTCACAATATCCTTCCTGAGGAAATAAGGAAACTGAAAATTTGCAAACAATTCATCCGTAAAACGAAGTGTTGGCTATGGCTTCATTCACCTTTGGAAATTGAAAATTTCTTCAGAGTGGTAAGCTAAGTAAATAAATTGTCATAAAACCTAAACATTTTTCTTCTTCTTCTCTCTTCTGTCTTAAATTCTTTTTTCTGCCTTAAAATACCTATTGGTCGATTTATAGGTGGTGGCTTCCTCCCTACTGTTCACATGAAGTTTATATCACTATGAGATATAAGTAATGAGGGGAATGCTCTGATGTGTCAATTGTCGAATATCGATGACTGTGTGAATGCGTGTGTGTATGTGTCTTATCGTTTTCATATATGTCCCATTATTCAAACTCCTATTCACGGACAAGGGCTTTGCGGAAGCTCTTTTGTGAATAGTATTTTTGTTTGCATCGGTTCTCACATAAAATGTTAAGGTTCATTTCCATCATCAGTTACATTATTCAAAAATGTTTATATGAGTTGTGTACTTATAAGTTTAAAGTTAATTTCTACTGTATTATTGATACATTATGATATAGTGCCAAATTAACCTTTCAGAAGTGTTTAGTATCTTTAAATTGTTAGTTTTAGGTATCTGATGAGATGTTTTTTATTTTGTTGTATTGCTGATGATGTAAACAATAAACTTGAAACTTGAAACTTGAAACTTGAAACTTGAAATCAGAGTTGGTAATTGAAATTGTAATCTTCAATATGATACCAGTATTATATGTTTTGGATAGCAAGGCTATCCATAGAGAGATTTATTCAAACATTGAACTAGTATTCCTTAAAAGTAAATCTTGAAGCTAATCTTTTGAAGAATCTTGTTTTGTCATGTGTATGAGCAGAGTTAGTTTAAAATGAGCAGCAATTCAGTATTTGATTCAATTTATGGCTAATTGCGTTAAAGAAGACTCAATTTTGTAGGACAGTGTTAAGTGCTTTGATTAGATCATCAAAACTTCTGGAATTATTGTAGAATTTCTTTTGAGATTCAAAATAGATATTGGAAACCAACAAATGAATCGCCTAATGCCAAGAATCTCAAAGTTAGGGCCAATCGTTCTTGTAATCTATCATTTGTTTGGATAGCTAGTTGAATTAGATTCAGTATATTAACAAAATAATGTTTTGACATCCTAATGAAGTTCGAATTGACAATCTCATATCTTATGTCATGTAGCAATTTATTTCCTTACTTCAACCTACAATCGTTCAACCCACCAAAATCGTTTGTTAAGTTTTATTTTCGATTTTATTATACAAGTCATTGAAATAAATGATACAGCTGCATTTTGTAATAGCCTAATATTATCTTCAATGATGGAATGACGCCATTGTTGTCATGATGTGGAAAATTCACATCTACCATGTCTTCGTGTCGTCTGCAAATCAGATAGCTTTTCGAATGCCGAGGCATACGTGGAACGCATCCACAAGGACGTACAGTGAATGCCGAGGCATGTGTACATACGAATGTTCGCGCGAATCTGTACGGACGTGTGTACAAGGCTTAAGTTCAGTGATCTAATGTTGCGCTAAATGGGTGACCAGCAATGATTAGTCGGTGTGGAGGGGGGTAAAGTGGGTGACTAACAGTTAGTTGTTTTATTCGCCACGAGAGATCAGTACTATCGGCAGGCCTTCCCCGCTAATTCAGAAATCCCCCTCGAACAGTTGTAGTACTACTCTGTCAACTCCTCCCCTTGCTTCGCTCTTGTCATTCCACATCCATATCCAACAAGATAAAAACAAGTCACAATTGGCAATTATCCAATATTTCTAGTAGATGGCCTCTTCCACACGATAGGAGACGTGCAACCTGAACACTGAACAGTGTTCACGTTTTTTTGTTGAAGTACAGAGTGCGGCAGTCAATCCAGCATTTTTGAAATGGGTGTAAAAAATAAATGGACTTAGATATCAAAGTTATATTCATAAAATATTTTTCTACATTAAAAAGCATTTAAGAAACATTGAAAATAATCGCTGTTTGAAAATAACATCAGCAAGATGGCAGCCTTCCCGAGTATGGCATTAGCGCAGGTGATTTGCCAAGCTGTTCATAACATCACGAAGCATAGGCTGAGGAATTCTTAGGCTGAGATACTTTATGGTATTGAAGTGACCAGAACCTGCAACAATTACATCAAAAACCTCTCCATTCATTTAAGGTAACAGTTTGGTGCGCAATGTCCAAGTCGGGTATCATAGGCCCTTATTTTTTTGAAAACGAAAGAGAGCGATCTGTTACTTTGAATGCTGAGCGCTATTTAACAATGTTGAGGACATTCTTCATTCCTCAACTTCGGCAACATGAAGTGAATGAAGAAACATTGTTTCAACAAGATGGAGCAACAAGTCACACAGCCCGCGTGAGCATGAATGTTCTTAACAGAGTTTTTCCAAACCGAGTGATTCCCCGCAATGGCCTGGTTCCGTGGCCGCCCCATTCACCAGACCTCACTACATGTGATTTTTTCTTGTGGGGTTACCTAAAAAGTAAAGTATATGAAGAAAGACCTCATACTGTTGGTGAACTGAAGGCAAGAATCCGGCTAGAAATTGAGAGAATTCCTCAGCCTATGCTTCGTGATGTTATGAACAGCTTCACAAATCACCTGCGCGAATGCCATACTCGGGAAGGCCGCCATCTTGCTGATGTTATTTTCAAACAGTGATTATTTTCAATGTTTCTTGAATGCTTTTTAATGTAGAAAAATATTTTATGAATATTATTTTGATATCTACGTCTGTTTATTTTTTACACCTATTTCAAAAATGTGGGATTGACTGCCGCACCCTGTACATTGAGTCCAATAGTGGTCCTTCACATGGTGATCCCGAGCCAGGAACCTCCTTTTGTCATGTCTTTTCCCCTTGAGGCAAGCAGAAACCCGTTTGAATCGAGATACTAGCGGACAAATCGCCGCTTTCACATGGTGATTTTACATCTCTCGGGTCATCACTTTTTCTCAAAATCTATCTTTCTTGAAAATGAAGATAGATAGATTCTGATTTCGGATTTGGATTCAGCGACCCAAGATTCTTAAGAGCGTAAGTCCCGTTTTCAAAAATATCTGAAAACAAGGAAGTTATGGCTGTTTTTAATAAAGCTTTCTATTATCATATACTTAACTTATATGGTGAAAACGAACAGGTACTGTACTATGCAGTACCTATGTACTGTAGCTATTATAATACAGCTTACACTGTATTTGTGTGGGAAATTTGGTGGGATATTTATCTTGATTTCTGAAAATACCCAAAAATAAGGGAGTAAGATAACTTAAAAAACCAACGTTTTCCTGCCGATTGACAAAACAGATTAAAAATTATTCCAAGACATATTCATGAACTGAAAAAGTGTAACAGATATCCTGATCAATATTCAAGCTATCAAGCTTTTCATAAATTCATTTGTCTCCCCATGGCAGTAGGTTTGCGCCCAATGTTTTCGCTTAAACATTTCTGTGATAATTATTAAATTATGATTGAACACATTATTGTATTGATCTTATAAATCCAGTTACATGCACATCGATTCTCATAAATATTATTATTACCGTTCCTATGAATTCTACCAGGTTCAGCGCAACTTGTTAAATATCATTATGTTTGATTCAACAGAATCCATAAGAACAGCAAAAAATTGAACAACAAATAAGCCGAAGTTTGTGTCGATGGAATACAACATAGAAAGCAAAAGCTTGCGCTTGGTCCATAATTCTAAGACTGAGGATTCAGCTCAGCAACTGTTCTGAACAAAGCAAAGGCTAGAGCTACCAGAGGACTGTAATTTACTATTCAAATAATCGAATACAAACAACGGGAAAAATTTAATCTTCAATTTGAGCCAGGTTATTTGTACAGTTAAACTCTGCATTAATGAACAATAAAAAAGAGCAAAAACTCACCAGATTTATTCCAATCTTGACTACTTGCCCTTCGAAGCCTTTATTAGGTGTTCTGGTCAGGTTCAGGGTGGGATGAAATCGGGGAATAGACAGGTTATTTGCTTACGGGCTGCCTTCTTGTTGATTCTGTGTTCAACTTGCAGGTCATACACTGTGTTTCGAACAAAGCTCAAACTGGATTCTTTATAAATTCAAATCTGATTCAAATTAATTCAATTCAATACTATTTACGCTGTTATATTCATAATTCACACACATGACACTCAAACAATTTACAAGAAATTTCTGAACGAAAATTACATGACAAACACAAATTTGTTCTTGCAACAGAACGGGCTGACGAGACAAGACAGACTAGAAACTAGGACGACAAGGCCAAAGCAGCAGGACGGTCTGCGCTGGCGCAAACACAAGCCTACTATTGGCAGAACTGCAGTCTGAAAACATTGTGAGATCACAACATCACTTTTCCTGTGATAGCTAAAATAAACCCTACAAGGACCACTCGCATTTAAAGGAATGCGAGAACCTATTAGATATGTAGACAGGATTAAACCTAGATGTAACAAAGCTAAGTGAAAATAAAGAATTGATGAACTCAATCAAGTCCATTGAATTCACCTATATTGACCAAATGATGATAATTGGATGAAATAGAAAAACACTTTATTGATAATCGAATAAGTATAATGCATGACAAAATTTAGTTTCAAAGATACAAATTATATGGATTAATCCACATATGCTGAGACATTTAAAATATCTGAAATTACTGAAAATATTGATAACATGTAAATTGATACAGGTATTCATTGCAAGAAATGTAATTATGCTTAGTAACATTGGTGCTTACAATAATAATTAATAGTGAAAATCATATAAACTCAGATTATAAGTAAAATACCTAGATTGATAATATAAATTGAATGGATATGGTATGCTGATGATTTCAGACATATAGGAAACAGCCACTAATTGAATAAGCCAGGCCTGTTATGTTATGATTACTCTTAAGGTAACATAAACTTCATTTACAATAGAATTGAATAGATATGCTGATGATGTCAGACATATTGATTACAGCCGCTACTAGAGCCAGGCCTGTTATGTTATGATTTCTCTCAAAGTAACATAAGTTGAAAGATATGCTGATGATGTCAGACATATGGGGTAACAGCCACTACTGGAGCCAGCCTGTTAGATTATGATTACTATCAAAGTAACATAAGTTGAAAGATATGCTGATGATGTCAGGCATATAGGGAACAGCTGCTGTTGTAGCCAGCCTGTTAGGTTATGATTACTATCAAAGTAACATAAGTTGAAAGATATGCTGATGCTGTCAGACATATGGGGTAACAGCCGCTACTGGAGCCAGCCTGTTAGATTATGATTACTATCAAAGTAACATAAGTTGAAAGATATGCTGATGATGTCAGACATATGGGGTAACAGCCGCTACTGGAGCCAGCCTGTTAGATTATGATTACTATCAAAGTAACATAAGTTGAAAGATATGCTGATGATGTCAGACATATAGGGAACAGCTGCTATTGTAGCCAGCCTGTTAGGTTATGATTACTATCAAAGTAACATAAAATACATTTACAATGAGTCAGATATGCTGATGCTGTCAGACATATAAGAATAACAGCCGCTATAAGAGCCAGGCCTGTTATGTTATGCAACGATTTGAAAACATACAAAGTAGAAAACAATGTGTAACACATGAGAATAGTTGAGTGATTAATTACCTAGAAAATGTGTGCTCTGGATTATCAAGACTGATAACAAACTGCTACAGCTCCGGTGTATTGCAGACAGTAGAGTGAGAGAAAGCATGGCCAGGTCAGGATGTGATCTACTAGATTTTCAGGAAGTTGTAGTCATCAAGGAGGTCCAGGATGCTGCATATTACAGTTGAGGATGGTATAGACTGATCACCAGGAACGAGATGGTACATTCTTGTCAAATTGCTGCTTCATGGGCTTATAGCTGAAGTGGGCTATCAGTTTGAGCCATGGTGAATACATAAGTCCAAGTTGCCGGTATCATAGAGGTTAGAATTTGGAAAGTCCCAATAAATATTGATAGAAGAGGGCTACAGTTTAGATCCAGAGAAAAGTTAAGTTCATCAAATTTTGATTTGAATAGATATAGTATTACTTTGTTACCTTGATCACAAAAGTTAAACGGTGATGGTCGTTCATCATAAACTTAGCCCTTTGCGCTCGAAAGCACTGTTTATAGTTTGTCCTCAGTGCTCGGATGGCCAGGACTGCTGGCCGCTGCCATTTCCGCGTCAGGTCGTATTTGATTTTGCTATAATGTCCTCACAGCTCGAATGGCCAGCTGTACTGACCAAGACTGAATTCGTCTATTGCTCAAATGTCCAGTACCACTGGCCATGGAACAAACACATCTATCTAGAATTAACTTTGCATTATGATATGTGGTGAGTGCTGAAATCTATCGGCCAACTCTTGAAAGAAAAGAGCACGTGGTTTTATTGAATTCCATTGCTAACACAGTTCATAAAGTGAGTTTATTTACATCAGTGTATTGTGAATATTGCAGTGTCTATTGTACTGTTTTATGTTGTAAAATGTTATTATTGTGTAAATAGTATAAATATGCCAACATAGTGTTGTTTTTGGACAGTTATTTTGAAGTTTTATAGGCCTAATATTATATAGGACAAATATTGTTTTGTGATTCTGAAAATTGATGAAGATAGTGGTTCAATTCACAACAGTGACATTGCTTCAAATATAGGTGAAGAATTTGAAAATTTAATACAAGATGAAGAAGACAATTATAAACGATTTAGAAGACAATTCAGAAGATTTTTATAGAAGATTTAGAAGACAATTATAAAGAATACAGTGATCACGAAATAGAGTCTAATGAAGTTACAGAAGATGGAACAAATGAGGAAGTGAGTGTATTCGAACAATTACAAGAAGTTGAAGAAATGGATGCTTTTTATTTACTGCAAAACTTGTACTAGCAATCTTTGACTGCATATTTGTGTTTGTTTTGAGAAGTACCATTCAGCAAGAAAACTTAAAGACTAAGATAAATGAGAAAAAGTTTTTGTCTCGGTGTAACATGGCTGGAAAGTCCTACTTTGTCACTATATATTTAGTTATCTGTGTTACAAATGATTGTATGAAATTTTTATTATGCAAAAGTATGTTTATTGCAGTTTTGGTAAGGCTAAATGAAAATGAAGATTTAACTGTCCATTGATTCTTATTTATTGATTTGTTTTGAGCGTGCACAAAACACAAAAGTCATCTAAATATAAATACGAGCTAGTGGTGATACAAACAAGTATGGCGGCCAAGCTAACAATGAAAGTAGCATGTCCAGCTGTACTGGCCTTTCGAGCGCCAAAGCCAAATCACGGCAAGAGAAACACAAGCTGTCTGCAATCTTTACACGGCCAGTATTATTGGACTTTCGAGCGCAAAGGGTTAAAGTTGAATTAGTTTTAGTAACTTCACTTCACAGGACATTTCAAACATCTATAAAACTATTCATAATTAGTTTGTCTCGGATATACCAATTTTGGAATACATTGTAGGATAAATTTGAAGATAATAGAGTTGAAAGAGATCTGTACATTTTGGATCATTTCCGAACAAGAACAAAGAACAAAGTGGGGAATGGACACGGAAAAAGTGGCAAACGGAAACGATATAAAAATGTGCTCTGAAACCGGGGTTTACAAATCACAAGAAATAATCTAAATTTTAGGGGAAGTTGAAATATTATTACAGTATGCTTAACGAATGCAAAATCAGATGCTAAAATTGAATAGTAATATGATAGATAATGTAGTTTAAAATGATAGGAATAAAAATGACTTCTAAATAATCCACAGTGCCTGGCCTAAAGGGAAATATTGTGCTGCAGTTGGCAAACTGTAGCGTGGACAATTTGAATATGATGCGAGATGCAACATACCAGGCCTGTCAAGTAATTTGCAAAATTGCTTGAAGAAAAACAATAAATAAAGTGTTGGATCGAGTTAAGTATTCAAATCGTCATCATCGAGTGGAATTGGAACAATATTTGAGATTGGACGTTTGAATGAACCTGATGAAGTAAGAATGGTGACAACGCGGACTTTATTATCCAAACCAGGGTGAACTTGAGTAATTCTGGCTAATTTCCAAGTGGAAGGCAAAGAACCAGGATCCTTTAGTATGAGGAGAGTACCTACTTGAAGGTTTTCGGAAGATGATGACCATTTTTGTTTTTTTCTGTAAGGTAACTGAATATTCTTGAGACCACCTATCCCAGAAAGATTGTGACAGAGCTTGTAAACGTTTCCAACGAGAGATATGATCAATGTGAGTTGTATAATAGAATAATTATAATGTTGAAATTATTATTTATCATATTGATTCTGATAGTTGTAATAGTAAGTTGGCTACACTGCAAGAGAGGCTAGACAAGGTTAGATGCTAGGCAGTCTAGAAAACTAGTATGATCCTCTTGAACTTTATAATGTATTCAAATAAACATGTTAATAATTATTACTTATGTTTTATTTATTGAGTGAACACATAACATGGCACAGTCGGTATTTAGTTTTGAGTTCCTAGTGAATTGATTGTGTTACGCTGTGAATACGTAAACTGGATTTACAACTACAATCTACAATGGCGGCTTCTTGTAATGTCCCAGCTAAGTTGTGCCTTGATGGCAACCTAAGTGAAAACTGGAAAAAATTTGAACAGTCCTTTCAAATTTATCTTCTAGCCTCCAGACTTGACAGATCAAGTGAAGAACGTAAAGTTGCCTTACTTTTGAACTTGATAGGGGAAGATGCTTTAGTCGTCTACAATACAATTCGTGATGAAAAAGACAAAAAACTACAAGATGTGCTTAATCGATTTAAAAATTATTGTAACCCAAAAAAGAACATTCTACATGCTAGATTCCTATTCAGTGAAAGAAAGCAACGAGACGGTGAGGATTTTGCTTCATTTTACACTCATGTGAAAGTATTAATACAGGACTGTGAATTTGAGAATGTCGACGAGATGCTCCGTGATAAGCTAGTTTTTGGCTCCAATAACAATGAAATAAAATCGAAAATGATTAAAGAAGGCAATCCCAAGTTGGATGATGTGGTGCAGACCTTCAGGCTTGCTGATATCTCTTCCAAGCAAGTAGAACAGATTTTATCTAAACCTAACCTCGAAATAATTCACTCTAGTAATGTACATGACAAGAAAATGAACTATCAACAACCTTCTGATAGTGGTCAAACATTGATAAACTGCAATCGATGTGGCTATAATCATGCTCGTGGACGTTGCCCAGCTTATAATAAGACTTGTGCCAAGTGCCAAGGCAAAAATCATTTTGCAAAAATGTGTAAAACAACCAAGCCTAATGATCGACAACGCAAAGTACACTCCCAGTCAGCAGTAAGGCTTGATTCAAGGCTTGAATTAGAAGCAGCCTTCACTTGTCAATCAAGGCTGAAGTTGAATCCAGCTGGAAACGATGTTGCTTGACATTCAACTCGAAGTCCCCTTGAATTTCCATACTAGAATCGAAAGCAGCATACCCTTGTTTTTCAAGGCTAACAAACTTGGTTGGAATCGAAATTTAATATGGCATGCTATGTATTCGTTCGAATTTAGCCTTTATTGCATGGGTCAAACAAGTCTTGACTTTGCCTTGAATTTCCCTTGTCAGTCAAAGCTAACAGTTTTGATTAGAATCGATCTTGAATATGGCTCGAAAGGTATTCGTTCGATTTCAGCTTCTATTGCATGAGTCAAACAAGTCTTGACTCTGCCTTGAATAACCCTTGTCAGTTAAAGCAATACCTACTATATTACTTCAGGCCCCACAACTAATTAATGACGTCATAACATGTAGATTGATTCTTCCTAGATCGTAGTAGATTCTACTAGCTTATCAATGTAACTTTTGTTACTGTATGGATTTTTATTGGATGGAATACTATCTAAATTTCAAATTAAAGACACTTGTATTTTAATAAATAGAAATTTTATTGAAATAAAAACACTATTCCACAAATGCAATAATTTATCCATATTTTCAGATTGATAGACATAGGCCTACTCAATTCAGTGATAGAGCTATTGATAAATTCATCTCAACCAAAAATACTTAATAATAGCCTGTATCAGAGTCGAAGGAGAGGTAAATCAAAGATAAACCAAATTCCTAACTCTTTTTTAGGAAAGAGGCTCCCACAAACTTGATCACAATTGATCTGTAGTACAAAGAAACCCATCAGGAGATGTTTTTCAGTTAGGTAAAACCTTCAATATTTTGATGTTATGGGCAGTTCCAACACTTTGCATTTACTTTTTAATTTATTAATTCAAAAGTTCTTTCACACACTTTATTCACACTGTTCTTCCACACTCTAATTACACTGTTATTTCACATTTTATTTACACTGTTCTTCCACACTTTAATTAAATTTTCCACTCACACTTTATTTACACTGTTCTTCTACACTTCATGTAAACCGTTGTTTTGTAGAATTGAAGCTCTTTCTTCTTATCGCTCGTATCCATTTTCGTTTCAAAGTATCATCTTTCGAAAAAGTAAAAAAACCGTTTTAAACTTTAAAACCCTACGGAAACTTTTGGAATCTTGTTATAATTCCCGCAACAATTAGGTACCGGTACACAGCAGTATCCCAATGATTTAAAACCCCAAATTCATTATTACTTTTCACAAACAAATATTAGAAGATTGATAAACAAACCATATTCATTGAAATGGAACACCGTTAAAATTGAATTTGTAATTCCAATTTTGTTGATTACCATATCAGATGTGATAACAAGCATCAGCGCCCTTATTCAATACCTACTATTACTTACTCGCTTGCTTACCGCCAGTAGATCATCGATGATCTACATGTGATGACGTCATAGTTTGTTAGAGATCAGTTGTGGGGCCTGAAGTAATAGTAGGTATTGGTTAAAGCTGATTTGAATCGATCTTGAATATAGCTTGCTACGCATTCCCTTGAATTTTGTTTCTATTGTGAGTGTCGAACAATCCTCGAGTAGCCTATTTTACATTGTCTTCTTTACATTGTCTATTTCTCATTGTCACTTCCAAAATCTCCTCTAATACAGGGGAGAAGAGATCAACCTGTAGTGTTCATCCCACACAGCACAAAAAGTTTAAAAAACGTTTAATAAATTAATAAATGTTTAAAATGTATAAATCCGATAAACGTTATGAAAACAACGTTCAATAAACGTTAGGGAATTTTACTAAAATGAACGTTTACTCTATAAACGTTTAATAAACGTCTAGAATGTATATTGCTGATAAACGTTATGAAAACAATGTTTGATAAACTTAGAAATGTTTACTAAAATAAACGTTAGAAAGGTTGGTACAGTATGGAATTTCTACAGTACCTACCCAGTCAACACACTAAGTGAAAATGTTATAAGTGAAAATCAAACATTTTTTTCAGAAGGTGTCTCCTCCCCCCTCACCTGTGTATCTTAATCCCTAAAAATGTCTCAATTTAGGCTTTCTGACCAATATTCCTAAGTGGAATTGAATTCCAATCCCTTTCTATCTTCTTCAAAAATCGTCTCCAACTCACCGTTATCGAGATAAAGAAAATGTTTTACACAAATTAAGACTGAAATTTTTTTGAGTTTTCCAAAAAGTCTCATTTTAAGCTTTTTGTTAATCAATTCAGGTGCAGAATTGCAATTAAAATACTTTTTGTCTTCTGCGAAAATCGTCTAAAATGCACTGTTAACGATATAATTGACCTTTTGCGCTAAATGCAGAGGGACTTGCCAGATGTTCAAGTTTCCCAAAAAAGTCGAAAAATTGTATTTCTAATCAATAGTTCAGATGCAGAATTGAATTTCAAACACTTTTTGTCTCTTGCGAAAATTGTCTACAACGTACTGTTGATGATATAATAGACCTTTTGCGCTAATTTTAATCCAAATAGGGACTTGGAAAAAATTTGATCGATTTCTAAGTTTCCCAAAAATGTTCAAAAAAGCAGTCTTTTATCACTTATTCGACTACAGAAGTAGATTTCCAGCACTTCTTCTCAATGCAAAAATCCCGTCAGACGGGCCGTTGACGTGCTACTAACGTTTAAAATTTTAAATAATTGGTAATTGATGATGGAAAATTTTGAAAAAAATAATTAACGATTCTGTTCATGTTATAAACATTGTCCTAGAATTTCAAATGTTTCCATCCAAAATTGAGAAAGTTATATCATTTTTTCAAATTAGATTCCAGTTTGTGCTGAAAATCATGTCACACACCAAGCCTATGAAATAATTTTCAAGTTTCAAATTCAAATAATAATAAACTAGGTACTATTTTATTGATTCCAACATTATTTCAGTGGAAGCACAAATGTCCCCATAAAGAAATCATTAATCCATCCCAGAAATATGGACTGTTTCAATGTTAACAATAAAGATTGTCTATATCAATAACTTTGAAACTCCCGGGGTGATTCGTGCTTGTGCACTACTGCGCTTGAGCGACAGCCATTAAAGATGTCCTCCTCCTGTCTTCTTCAGTTTTCAGTAGTTGAAGGTGAAGTATTGCAGTATTGGTTTGTTGTTTGTTTATCCTTTATTTTATCGCATCATCAAGTTGATGATGATTTTTGATTGCTGAAGGTCTTAAATTAAGGTAAGATCATTCATTTATGTCTAGGATATTTATTGATAAATTTAATAGCATGAAGTTACCTACTAAACAAAACTGTTTAGCCTAGTGATGGCAAAGCGTTCCCCAGACAAATTTGTAAAGCACATGTTGTTTTAAAAAGCACTATAGTAAATAATTATTATGTTACGCCCTATTAAGAACCCTGATACAACATTAATTGCAATTTTTAGTGTGTATAAGTTAATTTTTTCCATTTTTAAACCTAAACAGTTGATTAAACCAACTGTTAACATTGTTGGTACCTTAAACTTGTAAAACAACTATCAAGTGTGGTTTTGATTTTATGATTTAGTTAATAATTTTTAAACTAGTGATTATATGATTCAGTAATATCATAATAGATTGATTTAATTATTATTAATGTTCAAGATATAAGAAGCTATTGTAAAATGTTACAATAATAAAGCTAATAAGAGAATAGGCCTACCCACTAATAATATTAGTTATTTATAGGCATATTAGGGACTATGGTTACATTTGACCTAATTAACTTTTTGAATACAGTATTTTGATTAGATAAAACATTATTTCAATATGACTAGTAGCCTATCAAATCAACCTGTTGAGAAATACTCTAAATAAACTGTAAATAGCAGCAATCATTCTTATTGATAGGCTACAATTTAATAATTAGTTCAGTACTATGTAAGGTCCTTAAATACTCCCTTGTATTGGTTTATTGTTTTAATACTATCAATTTATTAAAACCATACTAAATTATTACTTCAAAATTTCGGTGTAAATGCACGTCCAGTGCCAACATACCTGTCATCAAATTTTTGGTTGGGATCGATTATTAAGTATGCTATTTTGAGCACAAAATCACAAAAATTAAACGGCGGTCACTATTGTTTTTGAAATAAACTAAGTTCAAAGTAGCACAATTTTACATGCATTTAACCTATGAGTAGCAGCCATTTTGATTATTGAAATCATCAAATTATGATATTCCTAATCTGAGTTTTCCTAACCCAAAGCTTTTCCTAACCTAAGCTTTATTAACCTAAAGCTTTTCCTAACCTTAGCTACTTATGGTTGCTACTTATAGGATAGGTTGAATGCATGTAAAGTTATGCTACTTTGAACTTCGTTTATTTTGAAAACAATAGTACTGCAGAATAGAACTGCAGATACATATTATACTAAAATCCACCATGACAGATGAATATGATGCCAAGGATTAGATTTGAAAAAAGTTCTTCTCCTCTCTACATTTGATGAAAGCCATTTTCAGTAAGTTGCACTCTACCTCCTTCAATAATCAAATTTTTCAACATACATAAACAAACTTACTTGTAACCTTAACAAACAAACTTAGGCTACCTACAATAGCCTATATTCAAGAATTACTGGAGCAGTTTTAAGATTTTATGTCAAGCCCTATTAATAACCCTAATATAACAGTAATTGCAATTTTTAGTGTGTATAAGTTGAATGTTTATCATTTTCAAACACTAAGGCCCGGTTGCACAAGAGCCGGTTAAATTTTAACCGTGATTAATTCCGCGAGAGCCAATCAGAGAAGCCGTTTTATCAAAAACGCATTCTCTGATTGGTTCTCGTGAAGTTAATCACGGTTAAAATTTAACCGGCTTTTGTGCAACCGGGTCTAACAGTTGATTAAACTGTTACCATTGTTGGTTAACTTCAAACTTGTAAAAAATCTATTAAGTTAGTGGTTTTAATTTCATGATTCAATACATTTTAAGCTAGTGATTATATGATTCAGTAATATTATAATAGATTGATTCAATATCATGGATGGTTATGATATAAAAGAAGCTATTGTAAAATGTTACAATAATAGAACTATTCATAACATCATAATAGGCCTACCTACTAATTATTAGTTATATTTATTAGGGACTATAGTTACATTTTTGTTAGGGACATGAACTAAATTTTTTTCTAATATTTTGATTAGATTAAACCATATTTATTCCAATATGACCAGTATAAAATAACCCCCTTGAGAAATACTTTAAATAAATTGTAAATAGTGTAATATTACATTTTTTCTCACATTTGAATCGAATCTTCAATTCGAGATATATGGAACTTTATAGTAAATATCAGAGTCATCAATAGACGGACAAACTTTTTGACGGAGAATTTATTATCGTAAATGTTTGTTGCATTGTTCCATGGTGTCACCGAGGCAGGGTTAACAAAATTACTAGATAAATGGTTTATTTAAATCGAGATATATATAAAAATATAAAATAACATTTTCAAAATAAAGTTTTATTGAGAACAGATGTAGAATGTGAATTCTAAACTTGTAAGTTATAATTTTTTGGTGACGTGTCTGTAAAATCTATACTGAACAAGGCGTTGGCTTTGTGACTTGCAACTTAGGTTTTTTCCTGTTCTTCCTTCTCTAGAAAAATGGCTGGCTAAGTGTGTTGTTGTGGAGTTTTGCTCTGAATCATTTTCGTTTATTAATGTTTTAAATTGAGTTTTATACAAATTTTTGTGTTCTGTTTTGTTCATAATTAGCTATTAGTGTAGTCAAGCCAATAGCCACTGTGTTTCAACTGTAAACTAGATAAGTATTTTAGTTCGTAGTTACTCTAAAAATAATTAGGCTTAAGATATATTTCTTTGTGTATTTGTATAAATTCATCTGAAGATTATAAGTTAATTTGCTCTGAAAACTGGATTTCTCATTCATAGGCAATAGATCCATTCACAATTTATCAAGAATCTATTTCATTGGAGCCGACAACTATCCTTAGGTTGATAGGTGTTAAATGCTATTCCAACCGTTTAAGGAAAAATTGGTAGCACGGCAAATGGTACGCCCTGGTGTGGGACTCAAACTACAAAATATATCCCTGGTTGTAAAAAAAAAATTATTGGTAGGATAGATATCTTGATGAATTGTGAATGGGAGATGCTGCTGAGTGGGAAATCGGTTCAAGAAAGTTCAGGTTCTAATGAGTAAATATTTTTTACGCAGTAACAAGATGGAGGACAATAAAAATAATGAAGTTTTATCCAGTGAAAACATTCAAAACTTAGATGAAGAATCACAAGATTTAGACCTAACCTTAAACAATGACTCAAACGATAGTGTAGCTGTAAGTGAGAACATTTCAAATGTAACAAGTCATGAGAAAGTAGTAGAAATATCAAATGAAACAAGTATGGTAGGAGCTAAAAATGATATAAATCTTATAGAGTTCTTAACACAAAAGTTTGATAGACAAGATGCCAGATTTGATGAGCAAAATGCTAGATTTGATGAGCAAAATGCTAAGTTTAATGCTAGGTTTGATGATATGAAGCAAGAATTTGCTAGCATAAGACTAGATCAGGTTAGTACAAAGCGGGAAATAAAAGAGATAAATGATACATTAAGTAAAAATCACAAAGAAATAGGGCATCTACAGCAGAAAACTAATGATCTTGAAACATCAATGTTAGATGTAGAAACATCAATGCAAAACAAAATCATTCAAGTTTCTGATAGGGTCAGTGAGGTTAATGAAAGAGTAAATAAAAATAAGATCATAGTTGAGCAACAAAATATGACACAAATGCTATCAATGCAGAAAATAATGAAAGTATTAAGCATGTTGAAAAAGAGGTTGTAGAATTAAACGAAAAAGTAGACAAGGAAATCAAGGTATTATCCTCTTTGAAAATAGATTGTCAAGAAAATACAGCTGCTATAACTGAGGTTAGAAAAAACATAAATAAAATTAACATGTCAACAAAACCGATGTGTAATCATACTGGTAACAATAGTAATTTCGATAGGTTTGAATTCCAAATGCAAATTGACAAAAAGAATCCAATGCATTTCTTAGTAAACTTGACCGAGTATCTTGAGAGAAATGAAATCACAAACTGGATCAAAATTAAGGGTATTTTGGAAAACAATTTTAATTCAAATTTTGCTCATCGTGATTGGTGGATTTTCATTCGTTTTGATATAAATAACTTTGAAGAATTTAAAGAGAAATTCATTGCTAGAATGTGGTCAGACAACATTCAGTCATCTGCTAGAGATGATTTGAGATTTGGAAAATATAAGCCAAACTTATCTAAGAATCTTACTGAGTATTATATTTCTCGTTTCAACATTGCTAAGAATCTAATTCCAGCCTTAGATAAAGATACTATTTTCAAGTTTTTGAAAGGTCATTTTGATGAAACCATATCTACAGCTGCTATTATTCGTAACATTAAGACTAGTGATGAGTTAATATTAAATTTGAAGAAATTCACAACCATGAATTTTTCAAAAAAAAAAATTTTCCCGTTGTCAGCGCTATAGTATACTGAGCAACTAAATAATCCTCGCAGTCGATTATCCACCTCTTCAATGCCTATCACTGTTGGGCGCCAAATCATGTAGAGCTCTTCCTGGGGGAGTCACTCTCACCTCCAAGGATAGGACAACACATGTAGGGTGAATCTTGTACTAAGTCAATGGTGTAGCGGCTATGAATTTGTAATTGCGTGCGTGGACGCTGAGTGAACACCAGACTGATTGACTCACTACAAGACTCAATACAATTGTCGGAATCGCGGGAGGCCTAAACGCTCGCTCACCCTTGATTCCTCTAATGACAAATTGTATAATGATGAAAATTTTTTATAAGTAGTGTAGCGATCGCTAAACACTGAATACGGATACCTTAAAATTATTACCTGTGAAGAATGAGCATACAAAATCATACAGGTCGAGCAAAAATCCCGAGGTAGATAATTTACGGGACTGCGTCTCTAATAAGTTCTGAAGGATTAAAATACGGTATTTGAACCAAATATCGTTCAGAATATACTTCGAGAACAGAGTCTTGTCGGGTTTTAAGCTCTATTGTAGGAATTTATATGATCTATGGCTGCCACTGCTGTACAATTGATGCATTCGCTCCAAAGTCGAGGTAGGTAACAGATAAAAGCTGATGTATGAGCAGGTAAGGACAAAGAAA